>NC_136903.1:7558123-7565623 GCF_949606895.1 Notothenia rossii | reverse complement strand
AACATGTTATGTGTTTGAAATGCAACATAGACGGAGATAATAGGACATGGTGTGTTTACAACCACAAGCTGCAGCACAAGTGAAAGTCACCTCCCTTTTTAAGTCTCAAAATGGGCCTTATTTCCAGAATCAGAACACGTTTAAAGTTCCCACAGAGGGGACATTTGTTTTTGTTTTTGGGGTTTCCCTTAGTTCTCTTCAGGGGGAGTTTCTCTCACAGTACCTTTACGTTGATGATGGCGGAACGGTTTTTGCTGCTCTCTCCCTCCAACATCTTCTGTATATTTTTGGTATGTTCGATGTAACTAAGATGTAACGTGGGACAGTGGTGTGAAATGATACCGATGAAAAAATGAAAACCTGTCTTTTGTGATTGTTGTGTCTGTGTAGTGTCTGGTTTCTAATGTTAGCCCTCCTTTATGACCAAAACCTTCCAGGAATGTTTACACCGTAAACCTGACGAAAGCCTGTGACAGCTACTTATTTTCAGAGGTTAACTCAAATTGATTTTATTGTTCTTTGGTGCAGACACTAAGTGATAAACACGGATGGCATGTAGAGACAAGGCAGACGATAATAAGTAGTCCGATGTAACTCCAAGCCGGATGATTTATGATCATTTGGGTTTGGGAGTTTCTGAAGTTTGTCTAGTTCATGTTTGTTAAACACATTTGATTTGTTACGAGCCATAACGGCGACACTCGTTTCGTTTTCACCTTTGTCTGAGCGTGTGTCATCATGTCAACATTTGCTCCTGGAAACACCTTCTGGAGCGGGAACTGAGGAGGTTTGATTAGTTTGCAAAGTGTTGACATTTCTGTCCGTCTCTGGGCACATTGTGTCACTGGAATAACGTGACAACGATGCAAGACAGGAACATTTCAAAGTTTTAAGGTTGATTTGAAGACGGGTTTAGTTGGTCATAAGTGAATAAGTGGAGTGGCGGCTGTTGAGCTCCCATTATAAGAACGTTTTTGTTTGTTTGTAGCTTGTAGATACATCTGTTAAAGTTACTTTGGTTTGGTTTCTTGACTGTTCATCCATGGCAAGTATTGCATCGAGCGTCCTCCAGACTTCTTGCTTTTTGCTTGTTCAATGTTTATTCATATCATCAATCATATAACCAGAACAGATGTGGTTTAGCGAAGAATGGTATGTCTTGACTAAGTTAGAATAGAACACCCCATTCATGCAGTGTTAAAGGTCCCATGTCATGGCCTTTTCCACTGATCATAATTCCATTGTTGAGGTCTACTAAAATAGAAAAATACTGTGCAATGTTCCTAACTCACATTGGTTTCTCAGACAGCATCTCTGTATAGTATGTGTATTCAGCAGTATTCACTTTCTCCACTAAACGGCTCGCTGCAGCTCCCCCCCCCCCCCCCCCCCCCGCCCCTCCGTGGTTTCCTTGTTTAGCGATACACAGCCAAACTCAACCTGAGCACACACAAAGTCACAGCCGAAATAAAAACAATAAGTGTGGCTTGATATTGAGTAAGAAAAAGGTTCAAAGGTTGATAAACGATGTGAGAATGGGTCTGCAGAGAGAATTTCGCGCGATCCAAACTGTCTGTTATCAGCCTGTAGCCAGGGAGCAGAAATCAGCAGAGCTGCCTGCACTGAGTGTGTGTGTGGATTGGTCAATTTGGACCAATCAGCGGGGGCTTAACGTAACGGCTCCGCGGACGTAATGTAACGGCTCCACGGATTGGCCCATTTAGTTCTTGGTACTTGCTTTCGTAAGCACGTACCCGGAAGAATCAAATGGATGATGACGTCATGATGACGTTTCACCAACGAGGCGTTTTGGGGAGGTATTTCCTGTGTTAGAGTTTTACTCGCTACAGGGTGTACTTTGAGGGTTTTGACTCTGCAGACCGTTTACATGCAGAAAAACCTTCATAACACACAAGGGGATGGGTAATAACCGGAAAAGCATGACATGGGACCTTTAATACCAATCAATGAGTAACACGAGGAATCAAACATGGCCTGGCTATTACATTACATCACATGTCATTTGTTAGATGCTTTTATCCAAAGTGACTTACAGTACTGTGGACGATCCTCACAGGAGCAATTTGGGGTGAAGTGTCTCAGGGACATGCTGACTGCAGTGGGACTCAAACTTGCTATCATCTGATTCCAAGTCCAGCACACTATCCACTGAGCCACAGCCTCCCTAATTACATTTCAGAATAAATACGACTTCTCGGGTAAAAGATAGATAATCATCCGTTACCACTAACTAAACACTGTGTCATGTATTTCTGCTTTTAAACTAATGACCTGAGTCAGCAGACTTTTCCTATTTCCACATATTTTCGATCATAACCCTTTTCTCTGTCTCCAGGCACGCCTGAGTCGCTGGAGGAGAAGGAGCACCAGCTTTCCACGATGATCGGTCAGCTGATCAGTCTGAGGGAGCAGCTCCTCTCCGCCCATGACGAGCAGAAAAGGATGGCCGCCTCACAGCTGGAGAAGCAGAGGCAACAGATGGAGCTGGCCAGACAACAGCAGGATCAGGTATTGAGGAGGGGTCTTTCTTAAACCTTAACAAGTCCTTTTGATAGCCAACCAATTTCATCTGTTTTAGAAAAGCTAAGTAGAACAGGAAGTCATCTGCAAACAATCTGATCCGTCATTTTGGTACGAGGCTGTTTTAACGCCCTGAGGTCGACCACGTTTTATACAACATGGCCGAGTTTCTTCAGGGGGTTTGAGGGTATCTCTGAGGTGAAGACAGATTAAGATATACTTGAAACTTCCTCTTATAGCTGAGTTCCTTAGCTTTCTCGCATTTGGTTCGGTGTGCTCATATCATTTTCAATATTTGTTATCTATCCTGGAAAAACAGTGTTTTGTGAAGACCTCCTGAAGCCTATAAAGTGACGATGGATGATTATGTAGCCATGCAGTAGATTTAGATGTGTTCAGGGGTTGGATAAACAGTTTTGAATCGTGCAATGCATGCTGGGATGAATAATTAGTGCCTGTGAGATTCAATGTCAGTTTACGGTCTTACTACTATTTATTCATTCATGTGACATCCATGTAGTTTACATATGCTAATAGCTTAGCTCGAGACCAGGTTGTATTCAATCAATCAATAGGATACGGCTGTAATAGGTCTAAGGCCTTTTAGTCGCTCATAGATAAGTAGATCACTGCTCTTTATATACTATGGATGCTTGCAACAGTCACATAGTCCAAAGTGAAGGTGATGTTTGATCAGTAATGGTCGAGGCGGGACTTGAGACAGTTAACCGTCTTGGATGTGACAACGCTTTCTGGCAGATCATTCCACAAGTCAACCACACGCAGGATGAAGAAGTTGTAGAGTACTGTTTCTGCAAGTTGAGGCAGTGTCCAGGAGTCCTGGTGTTATAATCCCGTTGTAGTGGGTATGATGTTTTGTAGATGTTGTGGAGATATTTGAAAACTTCGATCATATCTCCCCTCGCCCTTCTATAATACATACTCGGGATCTTGAGACTTCGCAGTCGTTCTTGATATGGTAGGTCCTTTACTTCTGGAACCAGCTTCGTTGCCCTTCTCTGTATTGTCTCGATGAGCTCAGCATTCTTTTTGTACATGGGGGACCAAGCGACATTCCCATACTCGAGGAGTGGCCGTACAAGAGAGATTGCACTATTCCACTTTTTGTTCTCACTTTTTTTAGAACTATTTTTCTTTTGTATTACTTTTAATATAATATACTTTAATATTGTCTGCTTATCTGTATCATTGTGTTGCACTGTTGGAGAAGAAGACTTTCAACGACATAATTATTCTGTAGCTATGTTAGTTTGACAATAAAGAACCTTGAACTCATACACTAACCCACACATTTGAAAAAAGAGGTTAGACAAAACTTTCTTGAATAGTTGTTTAGACTAAAACGTGTCTACGTGTATTCGTGTTTGTGTGTGGAATCAAACGTTTCAGATGCGTGTGTCTTCAGGTGTCAGATGTAGGATAATAAGCGTGTGACAGAGAAAGCAGAGAAGCAAAGAGGTGTTTAGATGAGCTTTCTTTGTTTTCGATTTATGCCGACACGTTACTGTAGGTCGACGTACGACAGGCTCTGTTTGGACAAGTCCACAACTCCCATCACAACACATTCCACCTCTCACGGCTTCACAAAGGAACGGGGGAGATGGAGAGAGTGAAAAGAAAGACAGATTCCAATATCAGCCAGTCATTTGGCTGTTGAGACTTGATAGGATAATGCCCTACAGACAAACCCTGAGAAATCTGCCTTTAATGAAATATGACATGTGTGCAAATGGGGCGCCGCCTCCCATTCAGCAGCCTGTAATTACATTTCAGAATAAATATACTAAACGACTTCTCGGGTAAAAAAAAAGAAAAGAAAAGGCAGCTGCTTTACTTTTCTGGCGCAGAGGGGGCGGGATCAAAAAGCTGACGTGCTGCCCCTTTAAGGGCTTTAACCTCACGTGAGTGCACGATCCAAGCTGCATAACATGGTCCTTGACTTCAGGTGTTTTTTTATTAGACAAAACAAAAGAACAAGCAATCATCGCCTCTTCTGTTGATGAGCATTGATGGGTGTGTAGGGGGTTTCAGAGGCATGCGAGGTGTAGTAAACATGTCAATCTCACAATTCACAACTCCACATTGTTAAAAACAACTATTATGGTTCTGCACCACATCAGCCTGATCCGTCAGTGTTTTTCCCTTCTCAATAAAGCATGTGTGTCTCTGCTTTTGGTTTCTGTGTTTGACCAGGGGCGTCATTTCTTTGGTGGGATCATACGATTGTTCGATGATGTTCAACATAATACATTTTAGGCAGTGAAATAATCACTTTGAGTAGATAATTAAGGATACAAAACAAGAAGCTATTGGAAAGAAAAGGTTGAATCATTACATGCATGCGTTTGGTCTTTTCATAACGAGTAAGATAAAAGGCAAAAATAAGTAGTATTTATAAAAGGAAAAACCAAAAGAAGAGGTGAATAAATAAAGTATTGAAGAAGCCTCTGCAGTAACAGATTTTAAATAAATACATTGCAAAGTAAGGAACACTGTTAATTGCACAGGAGTTTGTAAAGCAGGTTTTTATTTTTGATATTAACAGAAAGAAACAGTGGTGTTACAGTCCGTCTATCATTTAATAACTGAATATAAAAAAGAACAGACTGATTGACAACAGGTCCTCGGTTTCCGATAGTATATTTTCATCTGGATTTCATCCTGTAAAACCCCTCTTTGTCACATGTGGGGCATGCCTGTAAACTATTTAATGGGGTCATTAGTTCTTCTGTGCTCATGCCCCCTTTCTTCCAATAATCCAATTTTCTAGCAGATCTTTGTATTATTGTTAGAGTAAAGCAGATTTAATCCCATTGAAAGAAAAATGAAGGAGTTTGACACAACACAACTACTTGCTATCAGTGGCGGACTGGCCATCGGGACGTTCGGGACGAATCCCGATGGGCCGGTGTTGTGTCAAATTATGCACCCCCATCGTGAAATGCACCCCCTGGCCTGCCGTAAAAATAGATGCTTCTATTCATCCCACCCTCAAGCACTTTGGAGGGTATAGTTGTACAGTAGGACTAGTACCAAGAAATGGAGCAGGTTTCATGTATGTGACACGTGTATTGTCAGAGATAGCAAGGGGTGCATATCGTGGCAACCAGGCAGTTCATAAAAAGCCCCACCCAAAATTAAAAAAATTCTTTTAATCCCACCCTCAAGCACTTGATGTAAAAATAAACAATACATTGTAAAGCACAAGTAAAGCAAATACAGACAGGACGTCACAATTAAATAAAAAGTGAACTGAAAAATAAGTGAGGAATGAATGCAAAATCCAGGATTCGACACCCGACCATCAAAAAGACAACATGGAATAGCGGACTATACATTCAAATGCGCGTTCCCGTGTCAAGGGGTGCATTTCACGACGGGGGTGCATAATTTGACACAACACCGGCACTGAAGTGGGACGGTCGGATGATGTGGGCCGGTCGGATAGGTCACTAGCACCCCCCCCCCCCCCCCCCTGTCGACAATTCACTAGCGGAATTTACTTGCTGTACCGAGGTGGGCCGGCGGTACCGAAGTGGGCCGGTGGAGAATCCCGGGCTGATTTTTAGTCTCAGTCCGCCCCTGGTTGCTATGCATCTTCTCAGAATTGTGTAAGGCAATATTGTTTTATTAATATTCTCTCTCTCTTTTGTGCAGATTGCCAGACAACAGCAGCAGCTCCTGCAGCAGCAGCACAAGATAAACATTCTCCAACAACAGATCCAGGTTAGTAGGCACACAAACTCTCACTCACACGCACACACACACACACACACACACACACACACACACACACACACACACACACACACACACACACACACACACACACACACACACACACACACACACACACACACACACACACACACACACACACACACACACACACACACACTCATCTTTCGTTCATTCCTCACATTTCTAAGTTGACTCTTGCCTTCTGCATTTCATTTCATTTTCATGTAATTGTTTATTTGAACAGGGACAATGCATATTAATGAACACTTAAGACGAATAATGCTTCAAGTGTATTTTAGCTTTGAGCTCATGTCCATCCGCAGTATCTCACACACAACATATAAGAACATAGCAACAATAAATACATGATATGCAAAAAGAGCAAGAGCAGCACACACAAGTATTTACCTCATGCAGTACAATGTAGCAGCTACGGCATATAAAGTGCAAGAGACTGCAGACTCCCCTTGTCTCTTCTTTGTGTTGTCCTTCTCTGAGAGGACGCTGCTGATGTTTTGTCCTCCGTCCGGATTGCCTCAGTTGTCATGTGTGATTAGAAAACAACAATATCGTGAGAGGTCGTGACCTTTTTCTTTTATGTTTTGCCCGCTATTGACAGGTACGACAGCTACAACTCACCAGCCTTGCATATACAGTAAATACAAAGGCATGCATACACACACACACACACACACACACACACACACACACACACACACACACACACACACACACACACACACACACACACACACACACACACACACACACACACACACACACACACACACACACACACAAACACGACGACCCAGTAATTGCCCTGGTTACGGCCGGATCATTTACTGCGGCATTGATCAGTCAGCGATCGATATCCCAGCATCCTTCAGGCTTCCTCCTACTCTTTCTCGTACTCTAGATGTCTATTTATCAACATGTGTTTCCTCTCTCCGTCTGTTTCAATTGAACCTTTAATGTTCCTCTCAGGGGCCGTTCCTTGTTTTATGTACTCTTATGCAGCTTTTAGGCACTGAGCCCGTACATGACACGCTAACAAGTAACAATATAAGCTGGTTAAGAAAAACTGCAGAGCCTAGCCACACACACACATACTTCCTGTTGTATTCCCACATCATAGTTTGTTTCCATTTCTTCCTCCTCACATCTGTTTCACCATGCCACCTGATGCATTCATGG
>NC_136903.1:7550623-7553123 GCF_949606895.1 Notothenia rossii | reverse complement strand
GTGTGCGTGTGTGTGTGTGTGTGTGTGTGTGTGTGTGTGTGCATGTGTGTGTGTGTGTGTGGGTGTGTGTGCATGTGTGTGTGATGGGGGGCCTCCCAAGTTATCAGGGCTTTTTGGAGTGTGACCTAAACAAGTCTGTCTGAAGCACCGGTCAGGTGATGAACACATGTAACTGCACGCTAGTCGAACAATGCTCACTGTGGGAAATACAGATGTCTGTTTGTGATCACACACACACACAAACACACACACACACACACACACACACACACACACACACACACACACACACACACACACACACACACACACACACACACACACACATACACACACACATACACACACACACACACACACACACACACACACACGCACACACACACACACACATTCACACACACAGCCCTGATTCTAACCTCGACACTGGAAGTCTTGAGCCTCAAACAGCACTTTTAATAAGTGGAGATCAAACAACATATCATTAAGTTGCAAGATAAGAACTTTCGTATACACACACATACGCAATTACCAATTATTTAAAACACAAAAAAAGCTGTTAATTGTCACATTTTCCAAGCTCGAACCAGAAAATGCTCCCAACTCGCTAAATGCATTCATCGATTTTCTTCATGTTTCTTTAGATTTTCTCATTGATTAACTAAACTTTGCGTCGCTTTAACAAACACATGCAAGTCAAAGATGTTACTATTCATCTCTCTCTATTTAGTCATGCTCTTTGAACCTCCCTACCACAAACCCTCACTCCCTCACTCCATACACATCCCACAGGACGGTCGTCTAATTCAAGCCTGCGTGTTACCCAGGCTGCAGCACGAATGCCGTAGAAGAAGTATACCGTAACCACACAACATGCTGATTATGTATATTTAGGCTCCACTGATGAACTGTCCCACGAGGGCAGCGGGAGGGGGTCAGCGCGGTTAATGAATTGGTTGTAAAGAAGATGAATGGAGGTGGATGGCATTGAGGGAAGCTGAGAGTAAAAGAAAGGTTTCTTTGAAAGAGTAAAATAGTAATTGAGAAGAAGAAATATAAATAATTGAGGAAGATCGTGATGTAAAAGGGGAAGAAAGGATTAAGACAGAATAAGAAATAAGGGTACTCATGTATAACAACTTCCTTCTTGCAACAAATAAGCACTAATTAGAGGGTTATTGAGGAAAAACTCTCAACTAATGGCTTATTACTTGTAGAATATGGTCTTGTAGAATAAGGCATTAATAAGTGTTTTATAATGACTAATAAAGAGCCAATATACTGCTAATATGCATGCTAATTAACCTCTTAACCGCCACCTTTTGTTTTTAACATGAGTGTGGGCGGGACGATTTCCCTTCAATTCTATTGGCTCTAACGGTCGGAAAGAGATGTCACATGTCAAAATCGAAGAAGGGGGGCCAGAGATAAGGAAAATCCACCCAAATGGCCCCAGAAGAGGTTTTTTTTGCTAAATCTCTCTAAAAAGGTCAAATATCACTTGTTTTGCATCAATCTTGATACAGGGTACTTATTATATGTTGTACTTTGGATTCCTAAAGCTTTTAGTCTACTAACCCATCATCCAAGGTTAGTTTTCACTATAAGTACAAAATATGTTTTTGGAGGGACACTATAATTTACAGTTTTTTACCATGTTCAATCTGAATTTTCTTTAAAATAAAAAACATCTATATTGATTCTGACTTTTCTACATCCAACTGACAGGTTTATTCTTACTTTGAGAAAAAAGATTATTAATGTAACCCTTTTAGAAGGGAAGATATGGTCATTTGTTCTGGGAATGTCATTTTCGAGCCTGAGACCTGAAAAACAGGCTTGGGGCTTAAGAGGTTGATAACTAGTTGATGGTTAATTTGTGTAACTTAATATAAAGTGTTACCGAAATAAGAAATGGATGATAAAAGAAAGTATATGAGAGAAGCCAAGATAATGTCATCAGCAGAAAATTGATAGAAGACAGAAGAATAAAAGAGGGGATGAATCTGAACAGGTCTAAACAATAAATGAAATAGGAAACAAAATGGGGGAAGCTAAATCGAAAAAATAGCATAGAGGAAAAAGGAGAGGCAGATATTAAGAAAGGATGAGAGACTTAAGGAGCATACATTCGTCTGAATTATTCTCCAAATAAGAAACAGAGAAGTATCTTGAAGAGAGAAAATCAGGAGGCGAATAAAAACAAGAATGCAAGTTAGACATTTTGAATCATAATAATTGGCACATTCTTTATTTCTCTGTAACTATTCCACAAATGAATTAGATACAGCATGAATGCATTTCTTCATTCTTTTTTTAATAATGACCTCCCTGAGAATTTTAATTTCTTCAGATAATAGTTATTTTTTTGGGCGAGAATGTAAAATATGAAAGTTAAGGTTTCAAATGATTTAGAAAAACTAATTTCATTTCATTTGTAATGCCTTTAACGTGTGTGTGTGTGTGTGTGTGTGTGTGTGTGTGTGTGTGTGTGTGTGTG
>NC_136903.1:7538123-7545623 GCF_949606895.1 Notothenia rossii | reverse complement strand
TGACATTTTTTTATGGATTTTTTGTCAAAGCATTTCAGATATTCATTGCTATCGGGATGTTAAGAGCATTCCATGGAATATAACAACACGTGTATCTCGAGCCGGTTTCTCAAACTTACCCACCTTTAAGCTTTTTATGAGTGATTTCATAAGCAATATTTCTGAATTTGACCCTAACTTTTTTCACTTTTGTCATTTAAAAAAAAAACGTTCTTCTTTCTGTGCATAGTCTTAAGTCTGTTTGACATACAGTACAAGTGGAGAAAAAGGGCGTGATGCTATTTGTGTGTCATATGCATTATTTCCACCTGCGTTAACACACTGGAAAATCTAAGAAAAGAAAGGAAATAATGCCTTTTTTCATTTTCTTGGCTACATTTAAAAAAAAAAAAAAAAAGGTTATTGTAAGCAGTATTTCTGAATCTTGGTGTTCTCTTTCTTCATAACTGTCACTCTTTTGGTTAACTAAATCGTTTCCCTTTATATTTTTGTATTATTCTTTTATTTTCCATTACTCTCTCTCTCTTATTTCTTTCTTCTTCTCAGTCTGTTTGATGTATACGTTGTGCAAAGGGTGTGGATGGTTAGTGGGTGTGACACTATTTACGTGTGATATATGATTTAGTTTGACCTTCAATCACTTCAAAAACTGTTTTAGAAAACCCAGGAAAACTATGCCTGTTTTCGTTCACTTGTTATCTTTTCATAAAGTGGTTGCATAATTTTGGAGTTGGAGTAAAGGCCAACAAAGCAAACTGAAGAAGTGCCTCTTCAATAGCTGATAACTCGAGTGTTTCACAACCAAATAAACAACTTCAGCAGAAACTGAGTTTCAGAGCAGCAGCAGGAACAAAGACATGAGGGTCTGAACACTGAGAAAGTGCACGTCTAAACCTGGGGGTGTAACCAGCAGACCATAACCCAAGACTATTGTACAAAAGTGAGTAGATACATAGAAAAAACATTACAGATAAGAAACATTGGCAAACTAAATGAAACTCCTACTTGTTCTAACCTCGCCCCAAGTTCAAGTATGTAAAAAAAAGAATGCTCCACAGCCACCGCCAACTCAACTACACAATTGTGGTTTAATCCATACCTGCTGCATGAAACGTTTTGATCATTTGTGTATGTGTTAGAGATGCCAAGGCTGTTACGCAACCTGCAGACTGTCTGGTGGATTTATTGCAGCACAAAAGAGAAGAAGTAGCTGTTTTGAATGAGAAATGACGGCTGCCACGACGGCAACAACAGGAAATCAAAGAGAGGAATAACACGGTGTGATCTCTCGAAAGTGCAAACACTAACAATATAAGAAACTGAAATGATATTTTGACTCATATCATTCCTGACATTGGTTATTTTAGAACAAACCAATAATCAGCTGCCCTTTGTTGCAGTAAAAGCTTTTTAAGAGGCACGATTATGCTTTTGGGGGTTTCTCCTTCCCTGTAGTGAGTTATGTAGGTTTGTGTGCATGTCAATGGTCTGCAAAGCCTAAAATCCCATAGTTCCCAAAGAAGATCCATTGAACTCCTTACTTCGGTGACATAGTGACATCACTATGTAGCACTCACGCTTCTATTGGCTAGCGCTCCAACACATAGGAGGCGTGTGGCGCAGTGGGGATTGTCCACAGTATTGAGTATGTGAGTCGCTTTGGATAAAAGCGTCTAACAAGTAACATGTAATGTAATGGGTGATAGGCTAAGGGGCGGGACATTTCTAAATGGTTGCCCAATCACAACAGAGCCGGCCAGCTAACCAATCAGAGCAGACTGGGCTAAATACAAATATGAATCTGAAAATGAACCTAATATAGAAAATATTCCCCAAAAGACCCATAAAATCTGAATTATGACAGATGTAAGTCGGAGGAGTTCCAACATGCATTCGACGGCTCACATCACAGGTTTATTTCAACATTTGTTTTAATGAGTTTTGCAATAAAATAACACGATGCGTCGATTAAAGTTGAAGCTCAAATCCTCCTATATGCTGCCTGTCAGTGTCAGACAAAAGCTGCGATGATAAATCACCGAGGAATTCCGCCCCACCAGCACAACACCTGGCTCGGGCAATTCATCAAATATTTTATTGCCGTTTGACACCTGTGGTTTGAGAATAGCACTTATCCATAATGGTTATCATAGAACATATTTGTAAAAGAAGGAAAAAAGAAACAAAAAGAAAAATGGGATCGCTTCTCCCTAAAGAAGGTCTGGGATTTCACAACACGACCCCTGTCACCTTTCTATCAGCGACACGAACAAAAGCTTTTTCACTGGCAAACAATATCGCCTCATGATGTCAGTCATTACCATGGCATGGCTTTTGGATGTTACAAGAATCCTTATCTCAGTTTATTCAATTTGCATTGTGGTTTCTGCTTGCCGAGGCCCTCATTAGCCGCTATTGACTTAGCAAAGCGCCGTGCTGTGCTGAGAGGAATCAGAGCCTGAATCTCCACTCCTGGCTTTGAAAAGATCAAAAGAGTCTCTTACCTCTCGCACGAGTGAGAGGTAAGAGGATGAATGATGTCGGAGATGCAAACTCATTCACATTTAAACACTGCTTCAGACATGGAGAATGAGAGGCGGAGAGGAACGTGAATGAAAGGGGAAGCTTCTCATCACAGCGCTGGCTGAAATCGACACAGAGCGCGGGGAAGTGTTCGTGAGAGAAAAAATGGGATGATTATCTGAGGAATTTTGTGAGACGGAGGCGCTGGCTTCCAGCACATGTTTGGACATTGTTTTGACAACAATGCCTCCGCCAAAAGCAATCATGATGAGATTTATGGGTTGTACTCGTTTGTGTCTTAATCTCCAAAATGTGCCAGTAGCTTTCTTTGTACTAAAGTAGTGCTTACAGCGTACAGAATCAAGAGAGAATGGATACAATAAAAACACCTGCATGGTGTAGGCCTACTGCTACTCAGTCTAAACGCCTCGCAATTAATGCATACTTTGTGAAAATGATACAGTTCTGCTGCTTGAATTGAATCAACACCTCCCCTTAACCCCTCTATACCTGTAGAGACAAGTCTTAGCGTATAGTTTGCCTCATTTCGGAGTGTCTTTGCGGTGTGTGAGCTGCATGTTGGTGTGTCGGAAAGGTCCACAACCACAGGGTTCCCCTCAGGAAATTTGTTAGTAATTGAGCAATTTGTCAATCTATAAAACGGTTTCTGTTATTCCAAACATTGCAGAACTTTGTAAGAATCACAAACAAATTTGAAGGCGATTTCTTGTTAAACACTCAAACTAAGAAATAAGTCCAACGCGATATGTCATTGAAATAACGTCATTAAGTTATGGTTGGACTTTAGTATGTAACCTTTTAGTCCATGAAGGGCTCCTACCCAAACACTTTTAGATAGCTGAGTCGTGGTTTGATTTCTACAGCGAACTCATGACAATCCATCACACACTGATGCATCTTGTCTTGTAACTAGTTGTAGACATAGCCTTTGGTGTGGTGCTTGTTTTCTCTTGATTGCCACTATCTTAAAGCCCTTTGCTCTTCATGAAGCCATCGTGGTTACGCAGTAGTGCCACAGTGTCTCTCTCTCTTTCCCAACAACGGCTCTGCCCTCTTCATTGGCTCTGCCTGTCCGGAGGTGAGGGACAGCGACAGCATGGAGAATGTCACAATGAATGAAAGTGGATGTTTTTCTGAACCCAGAGCCATGCTATCTCACTTCTTGTGTCTTTACTCATGACTTATTAATCACGCATGAGAGCTGTCTCTTGCCTTTGCCTCGAGCCTTTGACTCTTTGCTGTTCGCAGCTTGTCATGTTAGTGATATGTGAAGCGAGACCAAATGTGCTGCTGCACTCTTTAAAAGACTGTACTGTACTTACAGTATATCATATAGAATCTATTGGGGGAACGTACGGTTTAATTGATGTAGTTGCATGCATTAAAGAGTCATTAATCACTAATTAATACGTGTTTTCCCTTTGCTGCTTGTAAAATAACTAAGTCACTAAGTTGTTATTGAACTGTACTGTACTCTACTGTAAAGGCGATGGTAATGTATTGACATGGCAGTTGAGTGTACACTGAGATCTTGTCTGTCTGTTTGACTTAGTCTCAGTTACGCGTGCCTTCAGAACGGCCTCTTCCCCGGTGTGTGAAGCTGTGCATTAGCCTATAAAAAAAGCGTTATAAATACACAGTTACCCCATGTTAGTTCTACGCTAGCAATCTCCTCCGCTACGTACTGAGGTCAAGTACACACCGGCTGGCATCAAACCTAGATATTTGTTGAGCAAAGGATGGACAGATGTTGTAGCGAGACTCTTCCAGATGTTTTGTTGTTCTGCCCCGTAGACACCCTTCAGGCAGAGAGCAGGCCCTGATGGTCAGGTGGGCAAGGACTTTAAATACAGAGGAGCACAGAGGTGAATTGGATATTGGACCTTTCAATGGTTCATCAGATGTACTAAAGTCTTTACTGTGTAGAGCACAGGTGATACAAATAGTTCATCATCATGATGTTAAAGAATTATCGACCGAGTGAACGAATGCGGGAGAACTAACGACAGAATGTAGTTTCTGAAATGAAGCATAAGAAAATAAATAAATGTGTGAGAATAATTACTGATGGTCAGCTTTAGACATTAAAGTACACTCAAATATATACATTCTGTCTATAGTGCTGCAGTAACCATGTGTTACACTTAAACCCAGATGTACTGTCTGTACACATCAATACAGAGCTAGCTTGCAAGGCTAACTTATGACCTTAGCAAGTTAGCTTAGCGCCTAATGCCACAAGTTGTGGACAAGCTAAAAAGAGTAGGTTTAGCAGCCAACTGTCCACAAATATTTGTATCATCACATAAATAATGCAATGCCATAAAAAGGAGAGAGAAGTAAGTCATTGTGCCACATAAACATTACAACAGCAGCTTCCCAACTAACAAGCGCAAAGGCATAAACAGGAAAAGGAAACATTTAGAGTCGATTTCAAAATAAGAGTCTCTGAACAGTAAATATACAAAGAGGTTTACCAAATCACAAAAAAGCATTGGAAAAGACAGGTTCAGACATTAAAAGCAATAATTTACTTTGTTTTATACCTCAATTAATTGAACACATCTTTCAAAAGTTTGATGGTACTTGACCCATCATAACCTGACATGAGAGTTTTGATAGCACATTGTCGTGCTATCAGCGTGGGAACTCGATCAGACCAATTGTTTCCAGAGCCTCTGAGCAGACCCCTTCACAAGCAGAGGATGCCTGCTGAAGAGAGGCCTCCTTTGTCGAGTGAAATACAGTTGCTTAGCCGACCTTTTTGTTGAAATCATCTCAAGACATCTCTCGTTGTCAGTCTCTCTGTTTCTGCCTGTTTCTGTTCCTGTGTTTGAGGCGTGGAGACGACGGTGAGGAATACACCATGTCACGACTTTCTTTTCATAAAGAGATGACAATGATTGGAAGGCAATCAATTTTGTTTGTCTCGACTTACAAAACTAAGCATCTGCTCCACAAAAGAGAAGTGGAAGTGAGATTGTCTTTATGCAGCCTGCCTCTCGATGTTTCCCTTTCACTGTCTTGGATGCAGAGTGAGCCTCCAAGTGCAATATTTAGCCTCCATCCTCCCTCTGTGTGGGCCAGCTTAGTGGCAGTCGATCCATTTCTCCCTCCTCCTCCTCCTCCTAACGGAAACCTGCTGAAAAAGACAAAAACCTCATTTGTTTTGTGTACTCCTGAGATCGATAGCAGCTCGACACTAAAAGAGGCCGGCTAAAGGGATTCTCCACTCAGTCCTAATGGGACAGGTTGGCCTGAGCTCAGAGGAGGTTTTTTGGCACCACAATACAGCAGTCCGGACAGCGCTGCCCACACTGAAACTACAACGATATCGCCTTCTCTCTGCTTCCTGGCCAAAGTAGACGTTTTAAAACCTTATGATGATCAGGAAGGCCAGAAATGACGGACTAATCATTTGGATATTAGTCAAATTAGCACTCGCGCCATCCTCTTTGTCAATGTGTAATTTGGGAAATTGCGGCATTGTGTTCCCTCGGGGGTTGACTGAATGGCGAGAGCTCTGGTTGGGGTTGTTTACGCTGCACATTAGCCTCCCCTTGTCACCAATCAATCTCAGTTTGTCTCAGAGTACAAAAAAAGGTACAAGCTTATTCTTCGCCTTTTGTTTGTTCAACAGTTCCCTCACAGAAAGTGGTGGTAAGTAATTAAGTAAATGTATACAAATACTATACTTGAGGTACATGTATTTCCATTTTATATTACTTTATAATTCTACTCCATTGTATTTTAGTAGCACATATTGTATTTTCTAATAATACCATTTATTTGACAACATTGGTTTCTAGTTGCAGGTTGTTATTATTTATACCAGCACGTTTAATCATTTAACACATTATGATGTGATGTTATGGATGGAGATAACTGGCAGTATGAAAAGGTTATTAATGTTATGTCATACTTTACCATCTTCAAATTGAAAAAGACATACATTAAGGCATTACTAATTATAAAAATGCTATATTATTGTATATATATTTTTACCAGAAAAAGCGACTTTGGATAACGAGTTATTTGAGATTCGCGGGACTTCTTTCTGCGGATTGATATGACTGCATATAGTCCCTTGATCCTCCTCAGCAATGGTCTGTTAGCGAGTATTAACAACCTCTAAAATATCAGAATCAAGTATTCAAACTAAGCCGTGTTTAAAATAAATGTTGTTGCTGCTAATACTGTATTTTTGTACTTTTACTTAAGTACCATTTTGAATGCAGGATATTTACTTGTAAAAGTATTATTACTTTTACCTAAACATCTGAGTACTTCTTCCACCAGCACAATACCAGTGAGTGTGTTGACTTTGCACCCAGTATCTGTGTGTGTTTGTGCAGGAGTCTGAGACCCTAACTGTGTGTTTTACCTCAAAGCCTGGTGTGTCGGCCCTGCTCCCCTCAGAGCTGTAAGAATATCAGGCATCACCAGAAGTAACTCTGCGGTGGGCTTGATTGACGCGAGAGGCCTCACCACCAGCCATTCACGGCACATTCTTACGGGGGTCTCATATCGCCAGGGGTTGGCCAGAGCACTCCTGTTGCCTTCCAAGGAAAATAAGCGGCGTGACATCAGGGCTTTGTTTCAACGGCGAGGCCCCTTCTGTTTGTGTTTAATATCGCTTCGAAAGAGAAGTGGAAAGAGGGCCAGCCAATTTCTCTGGGCCCCGACCGCTGAGCCCTGGCTCTCCGGCGGTAAAGCGACGGTGGTCTCGTGTGTCTGCAGCGCAACACTCTCTATCAACCCCCCCGCCCCCCTCACTTTCTCTCTTTTTCACCATCTTTGCTTGTGGATCTCAGGTCCCAGGAGGCTTTGCAGTTTTGACTACAGGGAAATCAGATCTCACAACACTGGGGGCCATTCAGACTGCGGGGGCAGATAGTAAAAACAGAGAGAGAAAAGACACAGACAGAAGAGGGAGAAGTACTCAGATGTTGAACT
>NC_136903.1:7444025-7537923 GCF_949606895.1 Notothenia rossii | reverse complement strand
ATTCTCAGATACTGCAAAAAAAAGAAAGATGCATCAAAAACAAATTTCCCATTTTGGTCGGACTTTCCTTCATTCCAACTTATTTTAAAAGATGCCAGTCAAACACAGAGACTTCATCCAGACAATAAGAATTAAACATTTCAAATCATCTTTTTCACAGATGCGTCGTGTTTTAAAAACGGCGGTTAATAAAGCGGTCCTAAGCTCTTTTGGGTTCAGGTGCTTTTTAATCTTGTAATAATTCTTTGTATTACATGAACTTAAAGGTGGGGTAGGTAATTTTGGAGAAACCAGCTTGAGTGCGCTAGAATTTGAAAATACACAGCCGGAAAAAATCTACCACTTCCTTACAGAGCCCCTCCTCCAACACACACAAACGTGACCAATGAGGGCACGAGATAAGTTTGTGCACAGATGGAAGGCTGACAGGCAGGTAGGCCATCCAGTTATTTTAGCCGGGCCGGCTCAGACGATTGGTCGTGCTTTTTACAGAACCACAGCTTCCACCGATGACATTTTTTTATGGATTTGTTGTCAAAGCATTTAATATATTCATTGCTATCAGGATGTTAAGAGCATTCCATGCAATATAACACAAAGTGTATCTCGAGCCGGTTTCTCAAACTTACCTACCCCACCTTTAAGAGGAAATCATTCAAATTCCAGATATTTTAGTCATGTATATTATAAATACTTTCTTTCCAGTGTTTGGGCCCCTATTCTAAAGTTTCAGATATTGACGTGTCCCATTTCACAAATCTCCATTATGCCTTGATGATTGTCTTTTAAGCTGTTTGTGAACAAAATGACTGAATGAAATCAGCAATGCTTCAGTTGCATCATATTCACTTGCAGCTTATAACATTTTCTATTTATTTCTTGTGTTGCAGGAGCGTCTGCACTATGAGACGCTGAGCCAGCACCTGGGGAAGCTCGGGGAGGATGCTGGGAAAATGGTGCATCGGGTGATTGACCTGACGAGACCAGAAGATCTGGATGGTAAGCGTCTCCGTGATATTTTTACGACCTGTTTTTTCTAGCATTATCTCACGATTTGTTGAATTAGGCTTGTTTCTCCTACTTTTCAGAGTCTTGCAAACCTCATTTTTAGTTCCTCCTAATCTTTGTAATTCCTAAATATATGCAAATGCCGAAAATACATCATAACATGGAAGGCTGGAGGGATATATGAGGAAGGAGAATCTGGGTTTCTGAGAAGCAGGGGCTCAGTTAGAAGCGGTCACATCCTGTTCAGACTAAATTGATACCAGTGACCCTTAACTCCGCGGGGCCCCTCGTAGAAAAGAGGCCCCGCTTCTAGTGTTCGGCCGTCTCAGAAAATCCACAATACAGAAGAAGTGATCGTCAAGAGAACATGCAGGTATTCAGGGAACACAAATATTTATTGTGCTCCTCAGGAAGGACACCCTGAACAGCTAAACAGTGCGTGTTCAATGTCAACATGTTACGCTCTTGAAAAATGTTACACTGTTATTTTTTTCTTCCTGAAAGTACACGACAAGAGGTGGAATTTTTCTCCTTTTTTCACACCGAGTGTTTGGGACATAAGATCCCACCCAGTACAAGAATGCGAACAAACGAAGACAAGCAAGGAGTGTGTAGTCAATCAAGTTAACAGCATAAAAGAATTCCCTTATTTTATTCTGTGTTGCATGCTGTTAGCGGATATTACTTTATAAGGTCCCTTATATGAATGAAGTCGAAGGACATGGTGTTAATTCTTTTTTATCCAAACCCACCTGTTGCTCATAAAGCCCCAGTGTTTACGGGGGATGAGGAGACTCATTGTGGTTTAGTTAAGAATCAGAGCACTAAACACACCAGCAAGGGCAGTGAGATGCTATCAGGCGGAAGCGTGTGTGTGTGTGTGTGTGTGTGTGTGTGTGTGTGTGTGTGTGTGTGTGTGTGTGTGTGTGTGTGTGTGTGTGTGTGTGTGTGTGTGTGTGTGTGTGTGTGTGTGTGTGTGTGTGTGTGTGTGTGTGTGTGTGTGTGTGTGTGTGTGTGTGTGTGTGTGTGTGTGTGTGTGTGTGAGCATGAGCACGTTGAGGGCTCGAGACCCCCATCAGACTTTTGTTATACTTTTGTTATACATCCTCTCCCACAGAACAGGGGGTTAAGAAACAAACAGGAAGGGCTCATCCATAACAGAGCAATATCCTGCATTTCAAGTGTGAAAGTATGAAAGATAAATGTCTCAATGACAGGCGTGTAGTAGGGTATTATTTAAATCCTCAATTAAAAGATCAAATCTGATTATGTTCTTGATTAATCCATTACTTTTATGGTCCATGAAAATAGTAAAAAAAAAAATCCATCCCAGTTTGTTAGTTATTCGGTAAGCATGAAAGTATGACAGATACATGTCTAAATGAAGGGAATTAAGTGAAACACAGGGTCGCAAGAATCAGCTAATATCATTATCAAATAAATGGCTGGTTACTTCCTTATATAATCTTTACATCCTATGGTCTTTAAGAGTCTGAAAATGGTAAAAAAAATGGTCCAGCCAGGGTTAAAAATAATCAACAATGATGCATGTTGTTGTGTCCCTGAGACACTTCACCCCATATTGCTCCTGTGGAGATTGTCCACAGTATTGAGTATGTAAGTAGCTTTGGATTAAAGCATCTAACAAGTAACATGTAATGTAATGTAATAATTTATTTAAACGTTTATTTATAACATTTAAATTACATTGTAATTTAAATGTTTTGTCAGTCCAAAACCCAGAGACAATGTAGTTCAATGTGGTTAGGAATGGAGGCAAGCAGGACATATCCATATGTTTGGCCATCATTACAAGATAATTGGCTATTACGTTCTGTCAAACAACATGTCGTTAACTCATTGTTTCAGCTGTAATATAGAGAAGGTTTTTCCTTTGTGTCTCACAGGCAGTAACATCACGGAGGCGCGGGTGTTCAGGGAGGCTCGGGGCAGGAACACCGCAGAGCCGCACATCAAGAGGCCGATGAACGCCTTCATGGTGTGGGCCAAAGACGAGCGGAGGAAGATCCTGCAGACCTTCCCCGACATGCACAACTCCAACATCAGCAAGATCCTAGGTGAGAGAGTCTATAGATCATTATTTAACAGAAAGAGAGAGAGTGTTCAACCCAAAACCGTCAGCTCCTTATGTTCATGAACATATGTCGGATTGTCTTTATTTGTATGTCCTTGTGGGAGCATTTGGTTCACATTTAGTTAACGCAATTTACTTTTGGATTGATTTTCACGAGTAAATGTATTAACGCTTGTGGTAAATATTATACTCTCCTATTGTCTTCGCTTCCCCCCCTTACTTTGGTGTTCGCGGTCAAATTTGACCCGCCCTGTTAACTGCTATTACATTAACAGAAAAACCATTAATCATCACCACATTTAATTTAACACCCTTTCAGACTGTACATAATGTATCAGACTACTGGTATACATGAAACACTGCAGTAAATATACAAAGAACAGACACTGAACATGTATTGGTGTGCCAGGTGTGATCCATGTGGGGGGATGGGCACAAAAGAGCGGGAAGTGTGCGTGTGCGTGTGCGTGTGCGTGTGCGTGTGCGTGTGCGTGTATGTGTATGTGTGTGTGTGTGTGTGTGTGTGTGTGTGTGTGTGTGTGTGTGTGTGTGTGTGTGTGTGTGTGTGTGTGTGTGTGTGTGTGTGTGTGTGTGTGTGTGTGTGTGTGTGTGTGTGTGTGTGTGTGTGTGTGTGTGTGTGTGTGTGTGTGCGTGTGTTTTTTATCTGATCCAGATGGTTACTAATTCCTTTTCTTTATGGCGGTCACACCATGGGTGTTACAAAGTTGACAAAATCATCCAAAACTCAATGAAAGTGGTGATCAGCAATTGTATATGTTCAAATGTCTACTGTGAAGGATATCATAAAGCCTTAATGCAATCGAATGTAAAACAAAAAAGTTGTGATTGATGAAAGTAGTAAATGGGTCAGATTTGCCCCGAAGACAAGAGGAGGGTTAAGAAGAATACAAAATAATAAGATGTATTTATAGTCACTGAGACATGGGCTAATACGTTTATGTTTATGCGTCCCCCCATTTACCTCTTACCTTTCTTAGCACAGAAATACCTCATATACTATACACTAGGACACTCAGCTTCTTTCATCAGTATTTTAAACACCTATTTTTCAATTTAGATCTTCTTTCAAATCCCTTTATTTCATTGTTGTTCATAATGGAAATCCTAGGCATGAACACCTCACAGACACACAACGCATCCACGATAACCTCTTCGTGGTTGTGAGAGTACATTTCCCTTTCTTATTCAAACACACATTCATAATTTGCCTCGTTGATGTCCCTCTAACCTGCAGATGCCAGGTCTTTCTCTCGGCTCATGAGGTCCCTCTACATCCTACAGTTCACAGGGTCTATTAGCTGCAGGCTGCGCGCTATAAGAAGGCCCAGTGTGCTTTTTAAACGTGGAACACTTCACACACAGAGCTCCACTGTGTCGGCCTGACTAGTGTGATGGATGCATTCAGTTATAAAGTAGCCGTGTTGATACTAACCTCCTGGACACAGATAGCCATTCACACGGGGCTGAGCACAGCGGTTGTTCTGAAATGTCCTGAAGACCTCCACTGTCCTGAGCCGGGCTTTAGTGAGCGCTGAATGTAAATGTTCCTCCTGAGAAACACTAACAAACGGACTTGTATTAGGTGGCTGTGTGTGTTCCTCCATCAATGGGCTCTGATAAAAGGGGCTTCATCAGTTTCATCCAATGCTTCTTGATTTGTGATGGGACGTAAAGTAACTTAGTATCTTAACGTTAAGTTCTATACTTAAGTACATATTTGAGGGACTTGTACCTAACTTATACCCACAACAATTCAAAGGTAACCCTAACCAACAGCACACATATCCATTGCATTGATTTAATACCATACTGTAAGTTACTTTGCAGATTTGTATTAATGATGTGAAATATAATCAACTCTTAAATCAGACCTTAGTTACACCTAGAGTAAAATCACAAGCTACCCTGCAGTCAGGGGCGCCGTAAGGGGGTGAAAAGTTAGGACGATTCTAGGGGCCCGTGACTGACGGGGGTCCAAACAATTTTAGAACATTAAGAAAAAAATGTTTAAGTAACCAATGTGATATCTTTTCATGGGGCCCAAAATCCATGGCGGCGCCCCTGCCTGCAGTATACAAAGTCATTCAAACTAGCTGCACCTTTACCAGCTTTGAGAACACTTTAATGATCAATAATTATAATCAAAACATATCATATAATAATGAAAACGGCCTTGTGTAACGTTTCAAATGCAGACTTTTAGTTGTATCAGAGTATTCCTACTCTCTCACCTTTACCTAAAATCTGAGTACTTCTTCCACTTCTGATCATTGGTGTGGACATGTCTAAATGTAGGTCTGATATGTAAGGGATTATTGATATGACGGACCATAGTCCCTTGATCTTCCATAGCAACAGTCTGTTGTCTTTAGCAACAGCAGGTTAGCAAGAATTAACAACCTCTTGAATGTCCGAATTGATGGTTGATTGATCAGAATCAAGTATTCAACTAAGCCATGCACTTTATGTAGAATCTTCATGGTTTGATTATTTGATTTGGGACATTTATGGTGAAATATGAACAGGCAGTTTGCTGGAAGCCTTCAGAAAGTATTTTCAAGTCATTCCTGAGCCTGTGTGGCAGTATAAGGACAAAAAGCAGAACTTAAAGTGCACAATTGTGTATGTATATATAACTGCTTGTGTACAATGCATGTTTCTCCAACGTAATAACACAGCTGGACTTTAGAGAGTGGGTGGAAAGCTTAAAAAAAAGAAAAACTCCTCTCTGTTTCCTGTGTCACAAAAGTACAGGAGTATTTAGTGATAAACCTTGATAAACAGAGGAGTGAGGCGGGGTGTGTATAATCGGTTGTCAGATTGCTTCGCAGATGTGCTGCGTTCCTGCGGTAATGGCCCTGTCCACTTGTTCAGAAGGTCCTCTTACCGGGGAAAATGAGAAGTACACAACGTATCATTCTTCTCGAGCCAAGAGGGAGCAGAGTGTAATCCACTCCTGATTTTAAACAGACTCGATGGTGTCTGTTCACATGACAACATCCGAGCTCACAAAGATAAAACACCAGAAATGCTGATGCTTTGGGAACACACCAAGGCTCTGAGACTGTTTGAAGTGTTGGTTTAATGAGTGACATTTTGTTCGTGTTGTGCGATCACTCATGCAGAAGTCATTACATCTATTTGACCACAAACTCTGTGCTCAACCGGTATCAGTGAACGAGTTTAGAAAACACCTCAAAACCATTTTTTCACCGAAAGGTGGGGTCATTTTGGAGAAACCAGCTCGAGTGCGCTAGGATTTGAAAATACACAGCCGGAACAAATCTGCCACTTCCTTACAGAGCCCCTCCTCCAACACACACGAACATGACCAATGAGGGCACGAGATAAGTTTGTGCACAGATGGAAGGCTGACCGGCAGGTAGGCCATCCAGTTATTTTAGCCGGGCCGGCTCAGATGATTGGTCGTGCTTTTTACAGCGCCACGGCTTCGACAGATGATGATTTTTTATGTATTTTTTGTCAAAGCACTTCAGATATTCATTGCTATCGGGATGTTAAGAGCATTCCATGGAATATAACAACAAGTGTATCTCGAGCTGGTTTCTCAAACTTACCTACCACACCTTTAAGAGGAAATCATTCAAATTCCAGATATTTTAGTCATGTATATTATAAATACTTTCTTTCCAGTGTTTGGGCCCCGGCCGGTTTCTCAAACTTACCTATCACACCTTTAAGTCATTTGATGTGAGAAAGTTTAAATTGTGTCACTCGCTATAATTCCTGAAATGTGGATTTCCCTAATAATAATACTCAAAAATAAAATGCTTTTGAGATGCCTGATAGTGAACCGGACAATATATCTTATAAATCCAATATGCGGAATATAGTTTGTGCGGGTAATTCTCTTTCCCACGTCAAAAAGTAAAATGAAATGCACACATTTGATTCTAACCTGGCTGTTAAATGTATCCCTGAGTACGATTTGCTAACTTGTGCCTGAGCGTCAGTTTGCCTGAGAATGGGTATTTTTCCTAAAATAATGAGTTACATAACATATAAAACATTCAAATGCCATTCATTAGTTAATTAAGGGGGAATTTAATCACATCCATTTAATTGTATTCCATAGCCATTTCTATAAAGGTCCCAGTGTGGTCCAGTGTGGATATAAAATAAGGAAATAGGTTAGTGAGGTCAACTCCAAGGTTTATGGACCATCCATAATAAAGGTTTTTCGGTTATCTGCTATAAGGTAAGGATAAACTAAATCAAAACTTCGAATAGGACTAAGTTAAAAACCTTCATCTTTTTCTGTAGGCTCTCGCTGGAAAGGCATGACCAACCAGGAGAAGCAGCCGTACTACGAGGAGCAGGCCCGCCTGAGTAAGATCCATCTGGAGAAATATCCCAACTACAAGTACAAGCCGCGGCCGAAGAGGACCTGCATCATCGACGGCAAGAAGCTGCGCATCGGAGAGTACAAGCAGATGATGAGGTCACGGCGCCAGGAGATGAGGCAGTTCTTCGTGGGGTGAGTCTCTATGAACTTCACAGATTAGGAAAGATGTTTGTAAGGACAGTTCAAATTAAACCTTGTGTAGAAATGCAATGACTGCATTGTGCCTTATGTGCACTTTGCAATGAATTTCTTTATGTGACAGCTACTTTTTGTTGAAGCAAGGTCAGATTCCCAGAGAAATAGCTCGGCCCAAAAATGTTTCTCATTCACTGCATCGAATACAAGAAGGCAGATTTCGAAAAGAGGTCATTGTTCACGAGCCTCGGATCACACGGGCTTTGCGTCTCCTGCTCAAGCACACTTTGACTAATTTACTGCTGCACCTGTGACCTCTCAGTTCACTTGTTTCTTTTTTAATAAACATACCATCCTGCTCGGGGAATATGGACATTCAGGCATGAATAATTAGCTAAACAAAACATCAAGCACCACA
The DNA here is from genome assembly GCF_949606895.1 of Notothenia rossii. Taxonomy (NCBI): domain Eukaryota; kingdom Metazoa; phylum Chordata; class Actinopteri; order Perciformes; family Nototheniidae; genus Notothenia; species Notothenia rossii. Next base: position 7,529,880 of record NC_136903.1, on the reverse strand, counting down.
TGTAAATCAAGAAGGAATTTGAGAGGGATTTCAATCACATACATTCTTTAAAAGAAAGTATTTATTTATTTCTATGGGCTCTTTTGACCAAGTATGATTATAAAATACATTTTTCTTAATACAGGTATTTGCGAGATGTTTGCGGGGTGACCATCAGGGTTTATGAACCGTTCATGAAACCATTTGCCTCGTGTCATGCTCTAAAATGATTATATCTGTAAAACCCTTTAAGAACTCGCTGCAGAGCATTATGTTTCTGAGTGAGAGGGGAAAAACAGTGGCATTGTCTTAATAGGAACCAGCCATGGATGTGTTTAAAGCCATCGCAGCGGCCTGTGCTTCAGATGGATTTACCAGAAGCCACGGCTTTGAATAGGAGCGATTTTTAATAGCTTGTCATTTATTAAATTAGGACAATGCTGGGCGCTTGCGGGCAGTGAAATTGGACACAGACAGACATGGTGGAATATGAAATGTAAGCAGATGTTTGAGAGAGAGGCAGACGTCACGGGCTCGATGCCACATTTTACTGCGTGTGGTCAAGAGAATGCAAAAAAGATCATGGTTCTCCAGGCCTGCTCATTCAATCAAAGCTAAATCAAAAAGCGTGCGAGAGCCAGTACACAAGCACTTTTCTGGCACTTTCCACGTCACTAAATCAGTGTTGTTTTAAAGCGTTTAAAGTGAGAATTAGTCTGTCAGAGCGTTAGGCGGTAATTGTTTCAGGAGACAGAGGAGGGAAAACGGTTAGGTGAGAAACGTGACGGTAATTTTCCTGCTTTATGTGGCTCATTTGAGGAGCCAGAGGGCCTGTTTGAGTGATGTGCGTTTACCTCCATTCCAGCTTCATCTTAACAGGTTATTTAGCTGCTGTGAGCTGGCAGGGCGCTCCTGTTAGGACAGGCCCGACAGAAGAGGAGAGCTGCTCTAAGTGGCCTCAGATGAATGTTTTGTTCAAAGCAGTTTGTTTAAAGGAGCATATAATGAATCAGTATCTGATTAAACAAAGGTCTCTCCACGTTGTTCAGAAGCTCCTTGATTACCAAATCATTTAAAACGTTTCATAAATATTTCTACGCAGTCTGTTTCGTCCTAGCCATGTCTGTTGGTAAGTGCTCCACATTTCAATATCTCAACAACTATAAGATGGGTAGCTATGACATTTTGTAGAGACATTCGTGGTCCCGCGCTCCAACACACTGTACGTGGTAGGCTAAGGGGCGGGACATCTCTAAGCAGGTTGACCAATCACAACAGAGCCGGCCAGCTGACCAATCAGAGCAGACTGGGCTCTGGTTTCAAACAGAGGGTGAAAAGAGGTGCTGCAGCACAGGCAGTATGAGAAAAATAAAGAGCTTTTTGAACATTAAAGCATGAAGACATGTCACAGTAGAGAAACTACATACTGATATGAACCTCAGAATTAGCTTAAAGGTGGGGTATGTAAGTTTGGAGAAACCAGCTCGAGTACGCTAGAATTTGAAAATACACGACCGGAGAAAATCTGCCACTTCCTTACAGAGCCCCTCCTCCAACACACACGAACGCGCACATGACCAATGAGGGCACGAGATAAGTTTGTGCACAGATGGAAGGCTGACAGGCAGGTAGGCCATCCAGTTATTTTAGCCGGGCCGGCTCAGATGATTGGTCGTGCTTTTTACAGCGCCACGGCTTCCAGAGATGATATTTTTTTTAATGGATTTGTTGTCAAAGCACTTCAGACATTCATTGCTATCGGGATGTTAAGAGCATTCCATGAAATATAACAAAAAGTGTATCTCGAGCGGGTTTCTCAAACTTACATACCCCACCTTTAATAGGACCACTTATTGGAATATTCTGATCATCAGGACTCTAAAACCTCTGAGATTTACTCTTCTGAACCACATAATCTCTTTTTGATGAAGACAAAAGCTTAATAGAAGCAAATCCAATTGTAATCATGATGTAAATGAAGCCTCATGAAAGAGAAAATCAAGTCTATAAAGTTGCTCCAAAAGGCAGCAGTCCAGCATCAAACCAGCAAGCGCACAAGCCAAACCTATTTCAATCCTGACCAAACAAAGCAAAGACAGCTCCTTATTGCATTTGCCACAAGAGCTTTCAAGTGAAACCAAAAGTAGACCAGCTTCAGGGGATATTTGCAAATTAAAGCACGGAGACATGTCACAGTTGAGACACTAAATACTAATATGAGCTTTAAAGGACCCCTTTGAATAAATGATCGGGGTCCTTCCTCCACTTCTGGTCATATGTATCAATGTTGTTATTGTTAACTTATGTTTAACACTTTGCTCCCTTGTTTCTCAGGCCTCAGCCCCCCATGGCTCTCAGCGTCAGCAGCCCCGGAGGAGTAGGAGTGTACCCGGGCGCCATCACCATGGCAACAACAGCTACCCCGTCCCCCCACCTGACCTCAGACTGCTCCAGCAACTCCGCCAGCCCCGAGCCCGCCATCCCCGTCATCCAGAGCACGTACGGGATGAAGCCCGAGCCGGCGGCGGGGGGCGGCAGGGGGCGAGCCTTAAATCGGCCTAGCAACCGGGCCAACGGACAGGAGGACATGGACATGTACGCGGACTTTGAGGACGAGCAAAAGTCAGACTATAGCAGCGACCACGAGACACGGGAGGCCGTCAGCGCCAACTGAACTCGGGTTGTAAAAAGAGGAAGATAAATAATGAAAAAACTCCCATTATACTCAGAGACACTTTTAAAAAGAAACACAGTTTATTATAGAGACCTTCAGGCGGACTTTCAGGACGAACATGCTCAGAACAAGGAAAGTATCTGTGATGGACATTCGAGGACGAGGACTGATGGGACATTCAGAACTGAAGATGAACTTCCTACACTTTGACAATCTCAACAGGACGGATAAGAGTTAGAAGAAAGAAAGACAGAGAATGAGACAGAACGGGGCAAATGAGCGACGAACACATTGCCGTGTGGTTTGTAAAGAGCATGCATGGATTTTGAAGCATCAGGAAATGGTCTTCAACAGCTATTTGGTCTTAAATGTTTAAGGAGTGATTTAGTTTTTATCTTTCTGTATTTACTTTTTTTGTGCTTTTGTTCGATAGACTTTTTTTCTGACCTGTACAAACTCTGGACTGTCGGAACTTGAAATTTGAAAAGTTTTAATATAAATCCTAGCTATTGTAATCTTATAGTCTTACTTTTGTTTCTTACATGACAGTGCATCTAAACTTTGTTTTTCTGACAAACTGCTTACATTACGTTTCTTTTTTATATCCCAGCTCAGGTATGATGTGCCAGCTTGTGAATGTGTTGGTTTTTTTCGTTTTCTTACAAAAAGAGTGGTAGGATTTTCAGACTGTCTATGAAATAAAGGGAGCAAAATCCCTTATAATATCACAATATTATTATTATTATTATTATTATTATTATTATTATTATTATTAGACTAAGTAGGTACCCAGGCATTGTACAGATTTACTTCAAATGTGCCAAATCTACATTCACATTCACTCGGGATGTTCTAGTCTTAACTTCAAATGCTGCAAAAAAGTCTTACACAATCATCCTTTTCTATCTGATGACATGAGGAGGGGATCATTACGCTGGCCTAGAAACACACACACACACACACACACACACACACACACACACACACACACACACACACACACACACACACACACACACCATGTACTGTATACATCACTTCAGGGGACATTACATTGACTTACATGCATTTCCTGGAGACTTATCCTAACCTTAACCATAACCAACACATGCCTAACCCTTCCCAAGTATTCACCCTAAAATTAATGATTCCCCTTATGGGGACCTCCATTATGTCCCCATAAGGGAGGTGAGTCCCCACACGTGACTGTGTAAACAGATTTAGGTCCCCACAAGGATGGTAATGCTAGGCCCCACACACACACACACACACACACACACACACACACACACACACACACGCTTCAATCTCTAGCAGCCCATCAAGCTTTTAGACGTATAAGAGTCTGTTCTTTAGTTCTGCTGCATCGCTGCTTTCATGAACAACATTTCCCATAGTCCCTTGCGGCCAAACACTTAGCACATTGTCCAGTATTTACCAGTATGGTGCAATTGAACGCCAACATTTAGCATTTGAGTCCTTCCCTTTCAATCTGGCCAAAGGTACGGACTTTTTTTGGCTTAATTTCTGCTCAGACACTTTATGAGTCTTAAAAGTGTACCTATAGTTCTCGTTAAGGGGCCCGATTATGCTTCTTCTGGGAGTAATATTGTTTTGTGTGCATGTAAATGGTCTGCAAAGGCTAACATCCCAAAGTCTCTCTCCCTCACTCGCCTCCATTGGACGCATTTGTGACATCACTATGTAACAATCCCACTTCTATTGGCTAGCGCTCCAATACATTGTTGGGATAAGGGGCGGGACATTTCTATTAGAAGTTGACAAATCAAAACAGAGCCAACCAGCTGACCAATCAGAGCAGACTGGGCCTTAGCATGTAAACATGTCACAGTAAAGGCGCAAAATACAAATATCAACCTGAAGATAAGCATAGTAGGACCCCTTTAAGCGTCATATAAAAGGGGATGAGCAGCCCCAGTTTTACTCTACTGTACGATAAGAGTTTATATAATTCTGGATCCCTTCACTGTATTTTGAAATTGTGTTTTGAATCGGTACAAAAAGTGTACGAAATGTTACTATTTTTTAATATCCTTTGTTAATATTTGTACATGTCTTCTCAGCATCACGTGGGAAAGATACACCAAACTTTTGAATTTATATAGTTGCAAAACATGGGTTTAAGAGGTCTATTATTTCAAAAGGGTTCTGTGTTTATGTATATTTGGAAAAAGTTATAATAGAGGAAAACAGGTGATCAGCTTTTGAGTGAAACACCATTCAGAGGAACGTTCTTCCAAATGTTCCTCTGGTCAGTACCATGCTGTGTGTGCACGTATTTTCCTCTATAGTCACTCTCTTTCTCAGAAGACACTCATTTTGTTTTGTCTTTTTCCAAAACACACTCTGAATTTGGAACATTTCAACACCTGTGTCCTCGGGTGGTTTCTGGGTGCACTGTTTATTTTACACGTCATCTTTTCTGAATATATTTCTACTTGGAGAAGCTTCACAAGCTGGGACTGAACATTGGTTTCTGTTTGCATCACAGTAAAAAAAAAAAAAAAAGGTCTCATGCATAGACATTTCTATTATTGTCATACGCATCCTAAGCACTGGATATAAATGCTATGTTTTTGTTTTCTTTTAGTATTGACTAATGTGAAGTTGTTGTTTGATTTTCACCATGATAATTAGAACCGTCTATAGGAAGCCTCACACATGCCAGGCACCAGTAAAATTGCCATTTCTTTAGAAGCATTTCATTTATTGACGCTGGTTTTGTTTCCGCAGCTCTGAAAGGGGTCACATCGCCTCTGGTCTCTTTCCTTCTTCTTTTTTAAAACCTCATGCTCTTGTCAGTTGTGACCTGCCGAAGCAGAACACAAGTTTCCTGGTCGATTTCATTTTGTGATGAGTATTGTATTTGAAATTCAATTGTGCGTTTTAACATTTCATTGTATTTATTAGCCAGCTTTGGCTCTAAAAAACGTGTCAGTACAACTTGGTGAGAAAGACAATCAAAAAAAATAAATAAATAAAAAGTAAAGACTTGAGATTTTCCTTACAAACCTGTCATCTCATCATTTCAAGCGTTTCAAAGACTAAGAGTTGCATATTTTTGTTTGTGTGTGTGTGTGTGCTTGCATTCGTGTGTGTGTGTGTGTGTGTGTGTGCGCTTGCATGCGTGTGTGCGTGGGTGTGTGGAAACAGGAGTTACAGGTATAGTGCTGTGAATATTCATTTCCATTACTCGAAGAATAGTGCCCCTACTTTCCAGGCATCTAATATTTTCCAACACACGCCGTTTTGTTTCCAAAGTCTTTATATTTTGGTGGCCCATTACAGTAAATGTGGCCTATTGTTTGTGTGTGTGTGTGTGTGTGTGTGTGTGTGTGTGTGTGTGTGTGTGTGTGTGTGTGTGTGTGTGTGTGTGTGTGTGTGTGTGTGTGTGTGTGTGTGTGTGTGAGGCAACGCCACACATTCTGACTGCACTGTGGTGTATACGGCGCCGGTGCTCCATGCAGCCAATCCCAGCATTCAGAGAGAGAAACTCAGCCATATGCAGCCACATCATAAATCTAATTGTAATTCCCAAATCAACTGTAGCGTCACCCTGCGAGGGGCGCCGGCAAGTTTGTCACACGCTCCTTTGTGTGCACTTGTGTGTGTGCTTTTAGCTGGGAGGGGTGTTTGAAATCATACTTGGGCTGTTGCCATGCTAATCTCGTTAAATAAGTCATCATAATTTACATTTCCTTTTTGCCTTTCTGAACATTTTGCTGTTCTGCAAGTTGACAGATTGTTTCTGTGTGTGCATGTAAAGCTTTCAGCACCTTAACCTAGGACAGCGGAGTTTATTACAGTGTAGTCATACTTTCTTTAAACATACACTCATATTTATATATACTGAATTCATTTATCCTAGGAGGAAGTTGACATAACCCACAATTTTCCATTCAGTTTACATGATTCCCCAGTTGTTAAGGCCAGATAGCACTGCTAAGGAGATACACCCAAAAAAAAAGAAAATTGGTATATAATTGTAAAAATGTATGTGCATGTGTTATGGGAGCTTGGTGGTCTGAATACTACTCACAAACAAATAAATGAGAGGCTATTTTTTAGGGTAATTCAATTGATAAACATGTACTTATACTAGCATATCTTGTATTTTATGTTGTATCTCAAAAATATCATGAAAAAAGTAAAAGTTTAGTATGTCAAAACATATGAAAAGTTATAATGAAGTATGTCAAAAAGTTTCATTATTGTATGTCCCAATTATAATGAAAAATGTCATAGTGTAGTATGTTTAAAAAATTTGAATAGTCAAAATATAAAACTGTCATAGTCATAGTACACCATGTAGAATATATCATGAAAAATGTTAGAATAGTATGTCGAAAAAAAATATCATGAGAGAAGTTATAGCATAGGATGTTAACAAATATAAAAAAATAAAAAAAAAGGTCATAGTCTAGTATGTGGAAAAAAGTAATATTTTGGCATGTCAAAAATATTACAAAAAGTAGTTGTATAGTATGTCGAAAAAAGTTGTGATAAAATATGTTGAAAAAAGTCTCCTTATTGTATGTCATAATATCATGTCAAAGGAATTTATGGTTTAGTGTGTCGGAAAAAGTCTCAATATACTACGTCAACAAATATCATGGAAAAGTCATATTATAGTTATTTCAGAATCAGAATCAGGTTTTTTGCAAAGTATGTTAACACATCCAAGGAATGTGTCTTGGTGTCCATGGTGATAAACACAGTTAAAGAAGATTCAAAGTAAGAAAAAACAACCAATGTCAAAACTATCCTGAAATAAGTCATACTATAATGTGTCGAAAAATATGAAAAATGTCAAAGTATAGTCATAGTAGTGGGTGTTTCTCAATGTCGAGGAAGGATGCTCCGGAGCCACTATTTCAAGCACACTACGTCATCGATTGCCGCCAAAGGACTGTTCCAATGTCCAGCATACTTGGAATTCCACCGAGCCCGGCATACTTCGTAGCGAGAAATTTCGAGGCTGCACATGTGTAGACTCCGCGGTCTTAAAATCCCCACAATGCTTTGCGCACGGACCAATTTCCCCAAATCTGTGGCGGAAAATGTAAGGCGGGGCCTCTCATATGACTCACACCTGCACACTTGCTCGCCAGGAAGGATTCTTGCCTCGCTTCTGAAGGAAGTGACTGGGAAGACATGTGCTACCAAGCAAGCGTACTCGACATTGACAAACACCCACTATAGTATGTTGGGATAATAGTATGACGAAAATATAGTATAGTATGTCTAACACTTCCTGAAAAAAGTCCTGGTTCAGTATGTCAACAAAAAGTTACATAGGCCTACATACATTTTGTATAAGATCGTTTTTTAAACAAGTCCTATATAGGGTGGAGGAACGTCTCAGGGATCACTCAAACTTCACATACCTTTCTTTTCTTGTGGGTTTGGTTGCATGATGGAGCATAATTACACACTTTCTTCATGAAAGGCTGGTCCCTGTCGGCAAAAAACCTCTTTTAAGAGAAGAGAGATCCTTTTATTTATTTCTTCTCCTCCCCGATCAGACCTTTTAGATGAAGGTAATTACAAATGGTTATTACAAAGGAGGATCCCTCTTCAGACGTGTTGATCTGCTCTTCAATGACGCATCAAAGCTCTCCTGTTTATGATCACAGAGGCTCCTCCACTCATTAAAAAACACAGGAGGGTCTCGGTCACGCAGCACGCTAACATCCCCTTTGGTTTATGAAGCTTAATCATTAATTACTTTTGATTCAAGAGGCGAATAATTGACCCTGGCTCTCAAATTAAGTTGACCATGTTTCACAATCAGCGCTGTTTACGCAGGTAGAATGCCGTCTAGACGTCTGTGACATCCTGGAAGTATTCACATGCTGATAGTTTGGTTTCTCATGAAAAGAAAGATGTATACAACTTAATTATGCCTTTCAGGGTTGAGGTTAGACGCGCAATATTACACAAGAATACCAGGCGAACCAAACGTATTAAATAGGGCTTAGACCTCTGATTGTTAATAGCATGTTTTATTGACTTTCTGGTTATACACAACCGTTGCATAACATAGCAAGATGTATAGGGAGGCTGTGGCGCAGTGTGTTAGTGCGTTGGGGTTCGGATCAGGGGAGCACAGGTTCAAACCCCACTGCAGTCAGCATGTCGTTGTGTCCCTGGGCAAGTTGCTCCTGTGGGGATTGGTCACAGTATTGAGTATGTAAGTCGCTTTGGATATAGTATCTGTATACTTTAATGCATTTTATTGATCCCAATTTGGGAAATGTTTGCGTTGCAGCAGCATAAAAAGACAAGGCATTGTACATTAGAGAAATTAAAAGACTAAAAATAAACAATTAAAAATGTAATGATGTAAAATAGAAATAAAATAGCATTAAAAAAAGCAGAAAATATACATGTTGAAATACCAATTTACAGTCAACATTTATTACAGAGTGTGGACATTTACTTTGTTTACAGCAAAGGTACAAATCAGATGAGTTGACAAATATAATATAGAAGCAAGCACACTTTAATAAAGCCGAATCCAATAAGTACACATTAATGGCAGCATTATGAAAAGTAAGTAGACATAAAAGTATTGAGGTAGCAGCAAGCACCAAAGTACATTGTGAACAGTGTACAGTATATTGAACAGAGCACAGTTATCTCTCAATAACAAAGTGCATTTTGATACGAGCCATTTTTAATGGTGCTCCATGAAAACGAGGGGAAGGTCAGGGTTACTGAGGTCAGGCACATTCTTATGAAAAATACTAATATGTATTGCTCTTTGCATTACTTTGAATCAATTTAAGATGTAAATTCCATCACATATTTTCTCCAGAAAGACAGAAATGTATTGGATTTATTCCAGGGCGAACCGGCTGCTGCTGCTGCTCGTAGTTTATTAACTTTGAATGCCTGTGTTTGAACTACTGTTTTTTTTAATGTTTTTAGAGGTGATGGAGCAGTGTGTGTGTGTGTGTGTGTGTGTGTCCTAATATTACTATACTTGTGGGGACCTACATCTGTTTTACACAGTCACGTGTGGGGACTCGCCTCCCTTATGGGGACAAAATTGAGGTCCCCATGAGGGGAATCATTACTTTTAGGGTGAAGACTTGGTTAGGGTTAGGATAAGTCTCCAGGAAATGCATGTAAGTCAATGTAACGTCGCCTGAAGTGATGTATACATGGTGTGTGTGTGTGTGTGTGTGTGTGTGTGTGTGTGTGTGTGTGTGTGTGTGTGTGTGTGTGTGTGTGTGTGTGTGTGTGTGTGTGTGCGTGTGGAAACAGGAGTTACAGGTATAGTGCGGTGAATTTTCATTTCCATTACTGGAAGAATAGTGCCCCTACTTTCCAGGCATCTAATATTTTCCGACACAAGCCCTTTGGTTTCCAAAGCCTTTATATATATATATATATATACGGTATGTTTCTCTCTTGATTGACTATATTACATTTTGGTACAGAAGTTAGCAACAGTTAGCGTTATGCTGTGACTGTTCACACCCTGCTGTTGTGTGATTTAGTGACGAGCCGTTACTTTTATACCTCATTTTCTTCAAATAAATAAGTCAAGTGTTACATGTTATATTTCCATAGAAATCAATAGCAGTACCTACATGATAAAATCAAAAACTGCTAGGTAACTTAGAATGAATAAACAAACAGTTCTTGCTTAAAATATATGCCCAATTTTTTTTTAAAAGTCATAGATTATACATTTAAAATATTATTTAAAATGTTGTAATATTTTAAAAAATATAGTTTATAAATGTAGTATATACAATGCTGTATACTGACGTATTAATAAACTATAATAATATATAAGTGCATAGTGTATTACTAACTAAGGAACTGTATTCATACTGTAATGTAAAATGTTTCCTTGAAATACCCTTTACAGGAAATACAAATTGACAACAATCAGAAATCAGGAGGGGGTCTTATTAGAATTCCTGGGGTCAGCAGCCTTGGGATGCTTTCAACAATAACTAAAAAGCTAAATGCAATATCTGAATAAAAGGAAATCACACACACAAAGGAGCTTTGAAAGGAGTTTCTTTAGCTGCGGTTGTGTTTCAATGTCTTTGGAACATTGCATAAAGGCCTATACTTCTTTTTTAATGCAATTAGAAGTGAAAGAAAAAATCTACAGCACTTTTAGGATGGGCAATGGACAAAAGGCCAATTTTTTCCTTTTTAAGGGAAAGTCCTTGGGTCTTTTTAAGTGCATCACTCCGCTAATTAAATTATATGTTATTATATGTTTAACGAAAAATGCACTTTGAAAGCAGCTGGATTGTTTGACTCAAAGACACGGGTGCAGCCTTGATGAGAGGAACTGTGTGCGGCCGTGAGGAGGTAAAGAACGTCATTGTTGCAGCCCTCCATAACCCTTTCTGCTGATTTACAATCACTTCCCTCTTTGTGCCGCGCTCAAAAACACAGTTATGCAGAGGAGCGGACTCATTGACATATCTGCTGCCTACATTTCTTTTCTTTTTGTACAGTCTGATGTGTTTGTTTCATCGACTGCACACCAACGTATTGTCCTCAGTTTGAAAGGGTGTGAAGCACTAAAGCCAATTAGTTTGTTTATGAGACAAACAGAAAAGCCTTGGGTTAAAACAACAGGAAGTTTGATGCTTATCTGAATTCCTCTCAAGTAGGAGAAGTACATAATGTAACCATTTTTTGTATGTAACCATTTTTTTTAAATGACTGCTTTACCTGATTTGGCTTATTGTAGTAGTATTCGTTTATTAGTCCCCGAGGGGAAAATGGGTTGCAGCACATCACAGAGGCATTTAAAAAGATAAGACAATACATCACTAACAACAACATAGACACAGATAAAAACAAACAGACATAAGAAAAGCAGATATCGGCAGACATGACAAGGGGCCTATAGGCCCTCATTTGCGAAATAGGGGGGACAGGGCCAGACCAGCTGGGTAAACAGTGCGTCCTAGCCATCATTGATTCAGGAGTTTGATGGCTTGGGGGACGAAAGACAGCCTAGATCTGTTCTTTTTTAAACAAGGGGCACGATATCTCCGCCCGGATGGCAACAGTTCAAAGTAAGAGGCAAGAGGGTGCCTCAAGTCACTCACAATATTGTGTGCCAATTTTAAAGCTCTGTCCTTATATAAGCATCCTATATTAGCAAATGAGATTCCTGTCAGATCAAAGTTGTTTTTCTTTAAAAAAAAAAAAACGTTGTGTTTAATCTAATAAATCGATTTGATGTTAGGGTTAACGGTGTTCTTAATTGAACCCCTTTCTTTATGGGGGGGGGGGGGGGGAGTGTGACGACCCCTCCACACCACTAGGCGTTCCGTGGTCTCTCTCTCTCTCTCTGTTTACAGGACCCGGTGCTGTGGGGCCGGCGTTTACCTGATGAGCTGCACCTGGGTCGAAAAGGCCTACAAGAAGAGAGCCCAGCCGGACACGTCTCTCTCTCACTCCTCCGGGCACTCTCTCTGTGCCAGCCTCGGGGACCTGTTGCTGGTTCCATTGACTTATTTGTTTATTAAGAACAAACGATTGTTATATTCTTACCCCTCGTCTCGCCTCCCTGCTTTTCGTTGCAGCCCAGGAGCCGGGTTGTAACACTGCTCAGTTTCTCCACTTATGTAATTCTAATATGTTTTGGAGAGGAAACACAATGATGCATTGGTTATGTATAATTATGATACAAAATCAGCACCCTGTTTAAGATGTTTTGGCAATTGCGTATATTTAATCTTACTTTTAAGACAAAATGGATTCAAAAATTACATTATGAGTATCTACTTCTATTGCAAATGGGGCAAACTATGATTCAAGAACACTAATTAGGTGAGACTTTTAAAGAGACCCTATTTAGCTTTTGGGGTTTTTCCCTTTCCTGTAGTGTGTCATAGGTTCTAGTCTAAAATCCCAAAGTTTCTCTCCCCGCCCCATCCTGAAACGCCTCCATTGGACAATGAGCACGATACATCCTCTTTAACTCTCCCTTGTTTGCCTGCATTATCTGCTCCTGGCAAGTAAAGCCTTATTAAGGACTTCAGGATTATGTTTGGGCAACTCGAAGCACTTTTTGAAGGTTCTGGAAATATTGTGGTAACGGCGAATGCATCTCAAGGGTGGGCAATCGAAGGACTTGGTTATGTTTCGAGAAAGTTGTGGTCTTGATATTGAATGTCGATTTAAAGGATTAGAGAGTAGAACTAATGAGCATTGTCTGCCATCCAATATAATATTATAAGGTCTCAATACTTTGCATTGGAGCAGCATGTTGCCAGAGAACAGAATCCATGTGGAATTACTTCAGTGTTTTAAGATGAATGAACTTGATTTACGTTTCAAATGTATTTCTTCAGGAACAAAATCTACAAAAGTTTTACATTGTTCCCCATTTATTGAATATCTTCTTAAGACATTTCTAAATCATAGAATTACAGTAACACTGTACATAGTTCATTAGCATCATACATTGATCTGCATTTGAAAGACACATCTCATGAAACGAACAATGTACAACAGATAGGGCGATGATACAAGACGTTCCCATAGTCTCAGGCTATTGTGTAAAAAGCAATTAATACATTAAGAACATTATTAAAGTTACATTGTTCTCTACAATAACATTTCAGCTGCAGTTCGTTGAGATATGTCAGTTTATTTCAGTTGATTATAGTCAGAATTATAGTGAAGTAGCACGAGTATACCATTAGTGTGTTTGCCTTGTTCGAGCAACAGGACTTTAGATAAGCAAACATTTTGTTACTCTTTTTCTTGTCTTTTAAAATAACGACACATGTGTGACTTCATATACTGCTCAACAGACATAAAACAATCTGAATAAAATACAATTTAACACTGTCTTTATGGGCTGTTTTAAGAGTGTTAAAGTACACTGAACAAAAATATAAATGCAACACGTACCTGGGGGGGTCCGAAAACCAGTCAGTATCTGGTGCGACCACCATTTGCCTCACGCAGTGCAACACATCTCCTTGGCATAGAGTTGATCAGGTTGTTGATTGTGGAATGTTGGTCCACTCCTCTTCAATGGCTGTGCAAAGTTGCTGGATATTGGCCGTAACTGGAACACGCTGTCGTATACGCCGATCCAGAGCATCCCAAACATGCTCAATGGGTGACATGTTAGGGTTAGGGTTAGGGTTAAACTGACTGGTTTTCGGACCCCCCCAGACCCCCCCAATAAAGCAAAACTGCACGTTTCAGAGTGGCCTTTTATTGTGGCCAGCCTAAGGCACACCTGTGCAATAATCATGCTGTCTAATCAGCATCTTGATATGCCACACCTGTGAGGTGGGATGGATTATCTCGGCAAAGGAGAAGTGCTCACTATCACAGATTCTTTCCGATTTGTGAACAATATTTGAGAGAAATTGTTATTTTGTGTAAATAGGAAATGTTTTAATGGGAGCAAAAACAAAAGTGTTGCATTTATATTTTTGTTCAGTGTAGATGTTTGCTGTTATAGGATCTGTCAATAACCTTAAAGGTAAATAAAAGCAGCTTATAACATACCCCTAGAGATAATGCATCACACTAATGTACGGCTTGCTTCAGTAAACAACTGAAAAGGAAACAGATCTGTGGCGCATGCTGGATAAAAATGAAAAATAACCCTCTTGTGGTTTTTATGATCAGGCTCAGTTTTTGTGGCTCCATGCGCCTCGGCTAAATGTGGGAACAATTAATGTGTTTCTGGCAGCGTCTTCATCTCAGGTCGCCAAAAAAGCTTATCGGCATACTGACTGTGGTAAAAACAAATATTTTAAAAATCACAGTGATAGCAAAACATGTTATCTCACACTCCAGCCTGAAATAACAAAACAGTGAAGAGCACGTCTCTAAGGTCGTTCTCTGCAGACCTTTCCAGGGATGAAAGTACGATATGTCAGGACTTTGGTCACTTCTTCTGGGATTTAGAGAGGAAAGAAACGGTACGCCTGATTTGAAAAAAGGTTGGTCCGTTATCCTTTAATTCTAGATGATTTGCAATCCAAAGTATTCTTCTTTCTTCTCAAAGTAGTAGTTGAGTCGTGCGGTGGCATATCTGGAGGAGAGCAGAAAGAAATTATCAGGAAACACAACCTTTTTTAGTCCTTGGATGAATATGCTGCTAGTCAAAATGTAATGGCTTTTGTGTGTGACAAATACTCTTGTTGTATTATTATAATCGTCCTGTCTCACTTTATCTTCCCTTTTTGTTTTAAATACAATAGAAAAAAACAAATACATCAATTTTTAAAGAGGCCCTTTATGCTTTTTGAGGTTGTCCCTTTCCTGTAGTGTGTTATATGTTTTAGTGCATGTAAATGGTCTGCAAAGGCCAAAATCCCTGTGTTCCCTTCGGAGGGAGTTTCTCTCCCACACACTCCCCCCCGGCCTGAAACGCCTCCATTGCGTATCGTCCACATGGTTCCGTCGCATGCTTCAACGGAGATGCTTCCCATTCACTTTGAATGGGGTGACGTCATGCTTTGCCGAACTGCATTGTTGTTCCGTCGCGACGCTTTGCCTCCGTTGCCCGCTTCAACTTTTCAAGCCTCTACGGAAGCACCAGCCAATCAAATCGCTTGCTTGTGTGTCCGGGCCGGGATATTAATGTGATTGGTTGTTGGTCGTCCACCAGCAAGCTTAAACGCGACGGAACCGCCTGGACGATACGTTAGACTCCTTTGTTTACTTCCGTAACATAGTGACATCACTATGTAAAACTTGCGCTTCTATTGGCTCGCGCTCCAACATATTGTACGTGATAGGCAAAGGGGCGGGACATCTCTAGCTGGTTGACCGATCACAACAGAGCCGGCCAGCTAACCAATCAGAGCAGACTGGGCTCTGGTTTCAGACAGAGGGTGAAAAGAACATTAAAGCATGGAGACATGTCCCAGTAGAGACACTACATACAAATAATGGGGCGGGACCTCTCCATGCAGTTGACCAATCAGAAGATTTTTAGTTGGCCTTAAAACAAAAAAATTAAGCTGCAGTCAGTCGCCTTGAGATTTGGAGTTACTAAAGTCTCTCCTCACATCTTTGTCATCTCTGTCCTCAGATATCTTCTGAATGTTTTCATACACAGTAACACCTGGGAGTGGAACAAAAGTAAGGCTCTTTCTATTCTCTAAGAAATTACTCTCAGTTTGAATTGCCAATAAATTCCACATTTGCAAAATAAATGGGATTTGAGCATAAAAGTTTTGCTTCAACAGCCTTTCATTTTCTGCCTTGAGAATCATTCGGAAATTTCCTTCATGAATGACATCCGAGTCAAAAAGGCTCTGTCCATTTCAAAAGGTAGTAGTTTTAAAAACCAATTGAAATATTACTATTTTTACTCAAATATGAGGATGTATTCTTTTGGCCAGGGGGGAGCGAAATAATTTCAGAAAGAAAAAAGAAAAAGTTTGAGAAACACTGCGCTATTGGATTGTCAAAGAAAAAAAAGACTATGCGAACGTTATTATTAATAATAATTTAAAAAATTTTTTTATAAAAACAAAAGAAAATATTAAAAAAATTTTTTTTTAATTTTCCATTTTTATTTTGTAATCATCTCGCGAACCCCACTTTGGGAACCCCTGCTCTACAGTACAGGTTAGCTCTGCGTGTTAGCGAGGCTTGCTAATGTAAACAAAGACGATATTACGTCCAAAACACGTAAGGCATTGTTTTTGATGGCAACATTTTGTGGGTCTGCCACCGATATTACGTCATATCGGCAGCAAATCTGTATCCACTCGTTGTTCCCCCGTTTTTTAAAGATTCGGGTACGGAGGAAAAGAGAAAGGGTTTTATTTTCTGACGCTGCGTGAGTTCCCCGACACACCGGGGACACATATTTATGTATAAAAGACATCGCAAAGTGCATTTTGCATGATAGGTCCCCTTTAAGTTCTGCCCATTTGTAACTCTGATCTTTTGAATATAAGGGTCATAACAGGATAAATTGTTAGTACATGCCAACTAAACAACTGCAGATTAGAACAATTCATTGTAAAGTGTGAAATACTCTAGATTAGCAGAAAACATCAATATGACCTCATAGGGTTGTTAGCTCTTAGACTTGAAAATGTTTTTCAACTGCTCTTACGGCTCGAATAAAATTGCATTACCAATGCATTTCACTTTTTTGTATTATATGACAACAGAAAGTGTATACTTAAAGGTGGGGTAGGTAATTCCCTTCAGAAACACTTGTTGTTATATTCCATGGAATGCTCTTAACATCCCGATAGCAATGAATATCTGAAATGCTTTGATAATAAATACATACAAAAATCTTCATCTGTGGAAGCCGTGGCGCTGTAAAAAGCACGAGCAATCATTTTAGAATCAAATGTGTTCATTTAATTTTACTTTTTGACGTGGGAAAGAGAATTACCCGCACAAAATATATTCCGCATATTGGATTTCTAAGATATATTGTCCGATTCACTATCAGGCATCTCAAAAGGCATTTCATTTTGAGTATTATTATTAGGGAAATCCACATTTCAGGAATTATAGCGAGTGACACAATTTAAAGTTTCTCACATTAAAGGACTTAAAGGTGGGGTAGGTAAGTTTGAGAAACCGGCTCGAGATACACTTTTTGTTATATTCCATGGAATGCTCTTAACATCCCGATAGCAATGAATATCTGAAGTGCTTTGACAAAAAATCCATTGAAAAAATGTCATCTGTGGAAGCCGCGGTGCTGTAAAAAGCACGACCAATCATCTGAGCCGGCCGGCTAAAGTAACTGGATGGCCTACCTGCCTGTCAGCCTTCCATCTGTGCACAAACTTATCTCGTGCCCTCATTGGTCATGTGCACGTTCTTGTGTGTTGGAGGAGGGGCTCTGTGAGGAAGTGGCAGATTTCTTCCGGTTGTGTATTTTCAAATTCTAGCGCACTCGAGCTGGTTTCTACATTTATACCAACCCTACCTTTAATGTTATAATAATTACTGTGTTAAATTAAATACTAACATTGTAATTGAATTGAATGTTTGTTCAATATCGTTCACTGAATATTAATAATATTAGCTTCAGTAAGCAAGAACTATCATTACAAACAGATGTGCAAATCTGTAAGTAAATGTACAGAATGTACCTGAATAAAAAGTTTTGCAAATGTTAAACTGATCTGCAAATGTATCATCAACTATTTAGCAAATATTAAACTGCTAATTGATTGATTTCTGTAATGTTGTGTCTAACACTTTGAGACAATCTTCCCGATCTAACATTTTGCACTATTTCTTTACAGATTACACATTTGAAAAACCGTTCGCACAAATAATATTGAGACAAATCTATCTCCTTATAGAAAATAAGTTGCTATTGTTGTATGAAGAAAGAGGCCCCTCACCATCAGAAAGCCTAATATAAAGGATTCAGACCCTGATATTAATATAAAGATAAGCTCCTCAGATGGGGATGAATACACAACCATGTGTTTGTCCGGTGTTACCCAGCAGGCCTTGCTTACAGCTCAAGGTGGGCACCAGTCTCTTTGTTAGCACAACTTGCAAAACAATACAGCATCAAGTGTTGTTTCAATAAAGCACTGAGTCTGAAAGCTGTGCTGAGAACTTAACTGCGAGAAAAAGTGGTTTTGTATTTTTCAAACCATATTATCGAACGCTCCAATAAATCTGATGTCTGAGTATGCTGCTGCCCTTGGCCATTATAATATACCCTTTGAAATTAAGTGAAGTTTTAAAAGCACAGAACCATAGAGGTACAGAGAAAAGTGTGTCCTTTAATCAGAGCTTTCACTGAAATCCTCAATGCCGAATCAGACAAAAACATAATTCAGACACAGGCCTTTTAGTTGCTTGTATTCCATCGCTCTCTCCTGACCTGTGTCTCTAGGTAAAACTGCTCTCTACTGTGCCAGTCGCACTGCTGATATCTTTCTTATTCTGTCTATTTCTTTGCTTCACTTACGGGTCAACTCCAGGCAAAGACTACACACCTGTAACTGTTGAAATAAATCGATGGTACATTATGTGTCTAACCTTTGCCCCTGCAGAGAACTCCAGAAAATATTTGAGGGAAAATACAAATCCTTGGTGTGTTAGAGGCAGAACACAGATTTAACTTCTCTCATTGTGGTTTGGAAACATTTAAAAAGGCGTTTTCACTGACTTTATTTCAATTAAATTGTGTACTACAGTGCGTGATTGACAGGGGTGTCAAACTCAAATGCACAGTGGGCCAAAATAAAAAAAGGGGTACTAGTCGAGGGCCGGACTGGTTCAATGTTTATTGCAAAACTTATTGAAATGAACTTATTGCACATATTAAACCTGGAACTAACAAAGCTTAAATGATTGCCAATAAAAACAACATTACACATTAAATAATCAGTTGCATTCATTTCTTATGGCTCTATCTGCAGCTTTTCCAGAGTCATTTCTTATGATTACATTTTCCCACAGGCCAACAACAGCTTCAACAAAACGATTTCCCTCAAAGAGAAAAAAAACATGCCCTGTTGTCGAGAGAAAGAAAGTGCAGAAGGAAACATCCATTAAACTCAGTGTGCTGCTCTGTGATGCTAGCTCAGATACTTGGCATCTCATCTTGGGTGCAAGGTCATCAATGTTTGGGGTCAGGCTCTGAGCTGAGGAGACCCTCAGGATGGAGTGAAGGTGTGCGTGCAATATACCGGCGGTCCAGATCTAATAGTAATTAGATATTATCCTGCGGGCCGAAATTAGATCCACCAAGGGCCTGATTTGGCCCCCGGACCTTGAGTTTGACACATGTGGTGTAAAAAAAGCATGGTTGTCAAAACCTTTGCCCTGACCCGCAAACATTACACTTCTCCATGACAATCATGACAACTAAATAAAGTTTAGCATCTAACCAGAGGGGAAAAGGGCAGAGTGCATTTACATATGTACAAAAATAGTCAGATATTATGTAGCAAGTTATCAAGAAGAGTGGGTGAGTTATAGTATGACAATCATCCTGCTAATTTGTTCGGTCGAGGGTAGGCAAAGCATTATTTAAAAAGTTTAAGTTAGAGAGAAGCCAGATTTAAGTGGTATTTTTAAAGAGGTCCTATTATGCTTCGTTGGCGTTTTGCCTTTCATCTAATGTGATATACTGTAGGGTTTTGTGTATAAAATAAACCCTAATGTACTCACCATATATAATTCAGTAAATGCAGTACAAGTATTTCCCAGCATAAAATAAATAAGTGAACTTTTAAACGTTGTGAATGTGAAAAAGTATTGAGCAAAAGCAAAATGACTGGACTTCTGACCTACCATAGATAAATGAAATACACAGATGAGCCAAGCAGGAATTCTTAGGAGTCTTATTTATTCTAGTTTTGCACGGTTAAAATCAGTCATATCACCTGTCACTATTTGACTTTAAACATGCCTGTGGTTGGGTTTATGTGTCTGTAACATCAATAACGTATAAAGTCAGCTTAACATCATTTGGGAATAAAATCAACTATGTACAATTGATAATGGACTGTTCCAACAGCTTTAACAGATCGTCTCCAAGATGGTCATGACCTGGGACCTTCGGTATCAGTTCACTACATTCGCCAGTCGGATAATAACTTACTTGTATTCTTAAGAAAGCAAAATGTCCCTAAATGTGGATTTATTGCATTTTGAATTAAAGATCGCCTCCAAGTTATGAGACCCGGCACTCCCTTCTCACTTTGTTTTAGTCATATTTTAAAAGCCCTGTACTAGCAATGAAAGGCCCTCATCCATATCAAGTATACTAACACTAATATTTGCACCAAAAATATGAAAAACAATTAAACACCACTTTTTAGATCTCAAAAAGTCATTAAAGGTGGGGTAGGTCATTTTGGAGAAACCAGCTCGAGTGCGCAAGAATTTGAAAATACACAACCGGAAGAAATCTGCCTCTTCCTTACAGAGCCCTTCCTCCAACACACACGAACGCGCACATGACCAATGAGGGCACGAGATAAGTTTGTGCACAGATAGAAGGCTGCCAGGCAGGTAGGCCATCCAGTTATTTTAGCCGGGCCGGCTCAGATGATTGGTCGTGCTTTTTACAGCACCACGGCTTCCACAGATGAATTTATTTATGGATTTTTTGTCAAAGCACTTCAGATATTCATTGCTATCGGGATGTTAAGAGCATTCCATGGAATATAATAAAAAGTGTATCTCGAGCCGGTTTCTCAAACTTACCTACCCCACCTTTAATTGGACGTTCAGTTAGTTCAATTAAAAGTAAAAAGGGCTTCAATGTCACTTTATCCCAAAAAACAAAACAAACAAATCAGTGGTCATTGCACTTTTGTTCAGTCTAATCACCCAACACACACACACACCGTTTATAAGTCAAATTATGTTTGAGTATACCAATTTAAAAGAACAGCAACCCTCACAGGTGATCCCATTCATCCCTATTTGTATTGAGGCCGACACCTAAAACTAGCGTGCTTAACGTTTATCATCATCACAGATGAAACCGAGACGTTTTTCCCTTTAGCAGAAGTAGGGAAAATGAACTCGCAGGTATTCTGTTTCACAATGTGCTTTTGTGCAGAACTTCCTCAATGTTAGCAGCCATGCTACTCCAAACAGAGGGCCTCCTCTCCTCCTCCTTCATTTCCTCATAATAATGTCTTTGTCAAATAACGGCTCACCTTGCCAACACGTCCACAAATCTAAACCGCTGACTCGCAGACACTTTCAACACATGAATAAAATCATATAAGGAAAGTAAATATGGAGAGAGAGGAATAAAATCATATAAGGAAAGTAAATATGGAGGGAGAGGGAGGGGTTGCATTCCCCTTGTGGCTCCCTATTGTCACATGTACATCTGCTCCTGGTTAAAGCACAAGGCCCGGGCGACGCCTGTCACTCGTTGGGAAGTCTGCAGCGATTTGGCTCAGGGGGATAACAGTGGGAACACACACACACACACACACACACACACACACACACACACACACACACACACACACACACACACACACACACACACACACACACACACACACACACACACACACACACACACACACACACACACACACACACACACACACACACACACACACACACACACACACACACACACACACACACACACACACACACACACACACACACACACACACACACACACACACACACACACACACACACACCATTTAACCCAAACTTCCTATCCCTCCTCTCCAAAATAACTTGTTTGCCACAGTGAGTCCTTGTTTGTTCTCTCTTGAGTTAAACTACGCGGTGAAGCTAAGGTTGCGGTCGTGACAAGTTAATTATGGTTAAAGCTATGATATTCAAAACTAAATCAAATTACTTCAATAATTGTGAAAAAGGTCTTAAAGCAGTTAACCCACAATAGAAAATGTTACCAACTCTGCTTTCAATGCAATGGCCTTTGATTAGATGAATAGATTCGATTGAATTGTATTCTCATTGCAAAGAGAACTTAGTACTGCGACAACTAAATACAGTTTGGCATCTAACCAGAGGGGAAAGGGCAGAATGCATTTACATATGTATAAAGAAATAGTCAGATATTATAAAGAAGAGTAGGTGAGTTGTAGAACAGTTTCTAAAACGACTGAAATACCGTGAATACAATGTAGATCAGAATGATGTGGTTCATTATGGACCGTAAAGCCCTGATCAAAGAGATGGCAAGCTTTGTTCCATTCATCTAAGGACATATGGAGGTAATCCAGAAGAAGTTCATTTGTGATACATCTTATATATATATATCTTATACCATTTAAATCCCCATTTCATATTAGAAATGTAAAAAGGAAAATGCTAGCTTTGTTACTGTCAGCTATTATAAACCGTTTTGCTACCAAGACTTCATTCATCCAATTCAACCTCCTCTTGGAGAGCAGCACAATAAGATATTCACAATAAATGTACTGACTATATAATAAATATATGATTAAATACTGTTGGATGTGAATATAGGTTGCTTTATTTAAACTGACAAGGGAAAGTTTATGACTTCAGCGTGTTCTGAAATGAATAGATTAAAGCGAGGACAAACTTGACCGTTTCCATCCAATTGATTTGTGAATGATGAAGAGTCCTGTCAGCGGTATTGGCAGAAAGAAAAAAGGATAAAGATATAAACTGAACAAAAATATAAATGCAACACTTTTGTTTTGCTCCCATTTTTCATGAGATGAACTCAAAGATCTAAAACATTTTCTACATACACAAAATAACCAAATATTGTTCACAAATCTGAAAAAATCTGTGATAGTGAGCACTTCTCCTTTGCTGAGATAATCCATCCCACCTCACAGGTGTGGCATATCAAGATGCTGATTAGACAGCATGATTATTGCACAGGTGTGCCTTAGGCTGGCCACAATAAAAGGCCACTCTGAAACATGCAGTTTTGCTTTATTGGGGGGTCTGGGGGGGTCCGAAAACCATAGGGTTAAACCCTAACCCTAACATGTCACCCATCTCCTTGGCATAGAGTTGATCAGGTTGGTGATTGTGGAATGTGGAATGTTGGTCTCTTCAATGGCTGTGCGAAGTTGCTGGATATTGGCAGGAACTGGAACACGCTGTCGTATACGCCAATCCAGAGCATCCCAAACATGCTCAATGTTATTGTTGTTAAAACACAAGTTAAGACTGTAATTATGCGTTTGCATGATATTTATCTGTTCCAGTTTGTGCATTTAAAATGATTTATGTGAAGTTAATGCTTGATTTCCTGTTCCAGCTCTTTCAAAATACTATGTGATTCAAGTTAGGGTTAGGGTAATGTTGTGAATCGAGTGGCCCATGGTGGTGGTGGGGTTATGGTATGGGCAGGCGTATGGTATGGACGACGAACACAGGCCACTCGATTCACAACATTACCCTAACCCTAATCCTAACCCTCACACAAGATACTGACTGGTTTTCGGACCCCCCCAGCCCCCCCCAATAAAGCAAAACTGCACGTTTCAGAGTGGCCTTTTATTGTGGCCAGCCTAAGGCACACCTGTGCAATAATCATGCTGTCTAATCAGCATCTTGATATGCCACACAGATTTTTTCAGATTTGTGAACAATATTTGAGAGAAATGGTTATTTTGTGTAAATAGAAAATGTTTCAGATCTTTGAGTTCCTCTCATGAAAAATGGGAGCAAAAACAAAAGTGTTGCGTTTATATTTTTGTTCAGTGTATGTGAGAGTGTGCATTGAGTGGTTAGGGACTTTACTGTTGCTCTCCGAGCTCATTTAAGTCTAACCCTCCAGTCAAAGAAAGGTAACCCGAGCCACTTCGTGCACTTTAGGACAACCTCAGCCGGCGGCTTAGAGCAGCAGACGTCTAGCAGGCGCATGTGTTCGAGCCAGGGATGAGAGACGTATATGTGAGAGAGGAGCGACGGCACGGGAACAATAGTGCCTCTGTGCCCCGGCACCCCTCTGGATCACATTTCCTCAGAGGTCCAGATCGAAATGAGGCAGGGGCCCTGTCGCTGATCTAGCAAGCGAGCGCAGAAAGCCACACAGAGGGGAGGGTGCCGTATGTCAATAGTGATTAGGATCACGATCACAACTGTGGCGGGTGTGGGGGCGCACAGAGGAGGAAGAAGGGGGGAGGGGGGAGTAGGGGTGAGGGGAAAGATTTTGCCCTCCTGAACTTTATTGTCTGGTTGCTGGTAGTGGGGAATGTCTCCTGGACTTGTTTAAAGTTAAGTGCGTGGATCAGAATACATTTAAAAATAAAAGAAACGTCTTTAGAAAGTCTTTGTCAAAGCTTAGCCTTTCATCATCTTGTGAGTTGTGGTTCAAGAGTGAAGAAAGGCATGACATTTCACATGTAAACAGTTTCATAGCGACATGGAGAAGTGTGCTCGTCTTGCCTGTTTTATGCCAGATTCTGGAAACACAGAATCCCAAAGCAGTGGTGGAAAAAAAATGAAATATTTCCACACTCGAGCGTCATGTTCCCACTCCTTTATTTCTATTTCTCTGCCAATACATTTTTGTCAGGCAATCCTAATGAGGATCCTGTTTGTCGAAACATGGCAGTGAAATAGTGAGTGCTCCAAATCAATGCACTTCATATATCTTTCCATTCCTTCGAGTCATAAAGTGATGTATGATGACGTTAAGTTATAAGGTGGTCCCATGAATGAGGTCATAGTTTTCTTTGTGGTTTTATGCGTTTCTACATTCAACAGTTGCTGAGCCGGTGTTAATGTGAAGTTGGTGCTTAATGTCAGGAGGATGTCGATTTGAATATTTTCAATTTGTAGCCTTTCATTTTTGTTCAGCACTTGACGCATGACATGTCTGCTATACCACTATATTGGTTACATATACAACTACAGCGCTTTAGAGACTGGAACAATGTTTAAACAAAGTAACACTCCTATGACTGTGGACTAACAGCCCGTCCACACAGCAGCGTTAAAAAACGCTTCTCTGCCCATTGACTTTGAATGGGGGTGACGTCACGTTGCCTCGCTTTTCGCCGAACTGCATTGTGGGGAAGCAAAGCGAAAATTTCCAGGATTTTCAGGATTCAAAAGTTGAGCAATGTTCAACTTTTGAAGCTGAGCTGGAAGCATCAGCCAATCAAATCCCGTTAATGCAAATCTGACAGTACAAGCGTTAGCCAATCAAACCGCGTGCAAGCTGGGAGAGCCAGACCGCAGTTCATTTCCTCATATTACAAACGAGAAATTACGGTAGCAAATCACCCGGTTCTTTACGACCAGTAACTATTTACCGGGATACAAACCGGAGGAACCAGGCATGGAGGGAGGTGGCAGAGACAGTGGGTGAAACTGGTAGGTTTTCGACTGTTTGGGGAGTTTATATATATATATATATTTCTCGCATAAATTCCCGGGGTTTTTTGCTTTGTATGTCGGGGGCGGGAGATTCATGTGATTGGTTGTTGGTCGCGTTGCTCGCAAAAAATCCCCAAACTTTCAGACACGCCCACCTCCAAGATTTTCAAGATTTTTTTAATGCTGCTGTGTGGACGGGCCGTCAGTGTTACCGTATGAAAAATCATTTGTTAAGCATTTTAAAGACAAACCTTTCAAAGTCAAAGTCAATGGAGGAGAACCGTGATTGCAGGATGGCCCAAACTCCCCAGAAGAAGTTGGATGCCTGGTGGAAGAGAAAGGAAAATGTTCAGTACAATACTTCATTTTGTCTCTAGAGGAATGGCAGCAGCAACATGGGACGGACATGCACTCGTTTGAAGATCCGATTAAATCTTCAAACGCACGCTTCTTCTTGCCCCCTGCAGGCGGGTCACAGTGGGGGCAGAAGTCTTCAGCAGGGCAAACACTCTGGATTGGAGACAACTAATTCAATGACAGACTTATTGATTCCATGCCGCTAGTCCATAATACTCATCTGGGACTGGAATGTGTTTCAGAAGTGTATGAATCTAGATTATGGGAGAAAAAGTCCAGAAGACCCAATTCAACTTTGAGTGTTGAGACCTAAACAGGTCACAATGTGCTCTTTATTAAATATAATGGCAATACACTGACAGAGTGATGATACTTACAATAAGAAGAATTCTGAATAAATCATAAAATATGTATTTATTTGTTCAAACAAGTCTGCTTCAACTGTAAAATGTCGCACTTTCATTGAACTTTTAACCAGTTCCTAAAAAAAAATATTTTCTACATTTTTGTCCTCTTATTGTCGAGGACACAATGTTCATTCACATTTATATTCTGTGCCTCTACTGTGCCTGTGTACTTGCTTTAATGTTCAAAATGTCCTTAGCCTTTAACGTACAATGTGTTGGAGCTCTAGCCAATTGAAGTGCAGGTGTTACATAGTGATGTCACTATGATATGGAAGTAAACAAATGGAGTCCAATGGAGGCGTTTCAGGCAGGGGGGGGGGGGGGGAATGTGGGATTCTTCCTCAATTTGTGACATGTTCTGCAACACTATTCCTTTTTAAAGTGATATTGTATATGTTATTTCGTGGTTCTAATTTATGTTATTTTTATTTTATTAAATTGTAAATATTTTCTTTATTTTGTCAAATCGATTCTTATATCATAAAATGTGTCCGATATGAATCCTAGTGATGTGTATCAGGTCCGGTATGTGCACACTTTTAAAATAATAATAATATATTTGATTTAAAAGCGCACTTTTCATTTGCGTAAACAAAACTCAAAGTGCTACAAAATTAAAAAGGGTGAAACAAAACAACAAAAACAGTTGAAAAAAACAAAAAAACAATTAAAACAACATGTGACATTCAGGCCGGCATGGCATAATGTGGGGTACACTGAACACGTGTTGCTTTTCGTTCTAAATCAAACATCACAGCTGTATTTGATCACTTCTTTTAAGCTTTGCTCCATTTGCTCGAGCGACAGAGCAGAACTGTAGAATCACACTTCAGTGCTCCCTCTCTGCTGCACACCGCCCCGTCAGAATGACAAACCTCTGTATTGAATGGTTCCCTCCTTAATGGCTTTGCTCCCTTGCAGACTTCCATGACTTCTTACATTTCTGTTGTTCTCCACCCTTATTGTAAATCTTCATGGTAGGACCACTAATGGCGAGTCCTAATAAGATCCAGACAGCCTCTGTTCTGCGGCCCACGGATATAATCACATTTTTATTTGATAATCAAATAAAGGGCGGAATGAAATACTTGAAGAGCAATGTGCGGTTTTCCCCTTGGCTCGATTCCCCTCTCTGGCAGATTTTCATCTCTAATCTCTGCCTTGAGTTGGCTTTGGGAGATTGAGCGTGTTTCCATTATGATTAATAACCACTCTCCATTAAGGCCGCATTAGTCTAACACTAAGCAGGGAGCGTCGGTGACAGCGAGCCATTGAGAAAATCGGAGATGAGAGACGTGTGGGCAGAGTGACATCACAGAGCCGCGGGCTGCAGCCTCGGCATCACGGGGGGTTCCCTGCGAAGGAGGCGAGTTGTAAAGACCCCACTGCGTCTTGGCACCGTTTCCCAGGGATTAAGATACGAGAGAAAGCTTCACGGCGTTCAGATTTGGCGACGGGCCAGGCTTTGTCGATGCCACACAGCTTCCTTCTGCACACTGGTTTCCTCTGCATTCAACTGAACTATGGTGAGGATTCAATGTAGTTTGATTATTCCAAGCAATTACCAAGGGATGTTAATGCGATACAAAAGGATCAAATACTCATACAATTCCTTCTTTTTTAAAACAACACGAATATTAAAAAGGCATCAGAGTGAACTCATCATTAGCTTTGTATTGGAAATGTTCCAACAACATCATGTGATTTGGCCAGATGTGTTAACAAATCGCTTTTTATCTTAGTTTAAGTTTAACCTGACTGCAAATAAATCGTCCAATATTTTGTTTAAAAACTTTCATCAAGCTACTTCTGATATAATATGTATTTTGCATTTTTATTTTTGTATCTATATAATGTCAAAAAACTGTGACAGAAAAATCCCAGAGCCTAAGGGCATGGACTTAAATGTATTGTTTACAGTAAAACATGTATTTTAATTAGCAAACTTTTTAACAAAGATGTTTTGTTTTAATGAATTGTTTAATCTAGAAAATGTCAGAAAATATTTTACACACCATTTCCCACAGCCTACTTTTAGGGCATTTGATCACAGACAGAACTGTCCAAAACCCATATCCATTCAAAACTAAACAATACTTTACAATTAATACAATATTTCATTATCAAAACAATAAATACAAATTAATAATTTGTATAGGTTATCATAAAGATTTGTATAATATTTTTTGTAATTATTTGATACCTTTTGTTTTGTGATAAAAAAACCCAGCATAGATGATGTGGATATAAGCTGTCCTACATGTAGTGGGTAAAATGGCGCTATTTGTGGATATTTTTCAACAGGGATATTTCAGCTCCATTCCTTGACATTATGAAAAAGAGACCCTATGATTTTCTCCGTTATCAGGCTCAGTATCTCTCATTTTGACACACGGCTTGTCAAAAATGAATCGAGCTGGAAACTTGGCTTGTTAAGCGTCGGTGATCAATTCCTCCCACTTCCCCCCGAGTCAAGAGTCCTCCTCGGTTTGTCATAGAAAATCTGATTTCAATCAACATGATGTTATCGCCAGTCTCCATTCCAGGCTTTATTTCTTCCCCCCCGCTCTCATTTCTCCCTCTCTGTTTTTTTGGCCGAGGCACGAGTTATTTTAAAAAAGTAATATGCTTCCTCATCATTTCTGGGCTATTTCAGAAGACATTCACACCACCCCAGAAATTGGTCAGGACAATTCTGCATATTGTGTTGAGCTGTGAAAGCACTTTTAGACGGATAGCCCACTTGAGCCACCAAAGAATGAAAATTGTGGTTATAATAAAAATAATTTTGGCTGCTGTCTTTCATTTTTCCCTGCGGCGGTTTCTAATCAACTCAGACGGAGTCCATCAAACTCTGAGCAGCGGTGGGTCATCTGTGGATCGGTTTTCTTTGGGGAGTTGGAAAAGTAAATTGTTAAAATGTGATGGTGAGGTGTTGCCGCCCTGTCATTTCAGAGGTCTGCGCGCATATGTACAGTATGCTGTTCAAATGCACACACTAATCTCATAATATTGACATTTGACATTGTCTCCAAGAACTTAAAAAAAGGAAATAGCCGTTGAGAGATTTCCAAAGTCTTTCCAAAGTGTTGAGGCACTACATATTAAATCAAATCAAATCAAGTTTTATTTATATAACACATTTATAAACGATTTTTGGTCGAGCCAAAGTGCTGTACACACTTTACAGCTAATACAACAGCACAGATGGTTCAGAATATCAGTTTGAGAAAAATGACACCCTCTGTCCTTAGACCCTCACATCGTACAATGAAACACTTCCGGAGCAAACCCACAGTTTAAAGGGGAACATGGGAGAAACCTCATATAAATACATATATTTGTATACGCATTCAAACATATTTATTTGACTTAAACCGACATATTCCTGCACTTTCACTCGATCTGCATATTGAACTATGAATGCTTGTATGTTGTCTTCTCCTGAATGTTGTACGTCTCTTGTTTGTTTGATTTTTGATGGCACCTTAAGGCCTCATCTCATTGTACCTGTATGTTGACAGTAAAGGATTATATTCTATTCTCGGCAGGAGCAGGCACTCACCAGGGAGAATTTGCAGACTTGAATGTAGAGCTTCGTGACTTCAGCCTCTGTCACGGTGACCTCACGTCCTGTGCTGTGATTGTAGCTCTGCAGATACGCCGTCAGCCAATCACGCTGCAGCTCTCGGCTCGGGTACCGGCTGTAGTTCACATCGCTCACACCTTCGACACATAACACACACGTTAGTGGAGCTACTGTGGGGTTACATTTCAACTGTTTTAGATTTGCCAAAGAGATACGTCAACTCTTCTGTCGACACTTATTCTACATACATTACTCGTCCCAATATGTGAACTAAAACATATAAAAAGTAACATTAGAGGAGCCTTCAGTTGATTTATTTGAGCTTAGAATGAAATAAGGAATCCAAATAAAACTATTTTTCATTTTAATTCTCTTTAAAAACCCATTTATTCAATAAATCTGTTCCCAATCTTGATTTAAAAATCCTGTTTTAAATTGTGTTGTTTCACAAATATACTGTATGTGGTCTAATGTAAGGACTGTTATTACTGAACTGTACTAGTTTGTCCCTTTAGTTTTTCAATGTTGTACTAAAAATAAAATATATTAATATTCTGATAGTGCTTTGAAATAAAAGAAAATGCTCCTTGACATACTTCTTACTTTATCAGTATTTATAATCCATTAAAAAAAGGTACTTTATAATTAAAAAAATTATACTTTCAGTACATTTTACAGACACTATTTTTATTAAATGGGAAATAAAAACTGGGCATTTTAAACTTCAGGAAAATCCCTGAACATCTCCTCTACCACTGCATTTATATATTAAACTGTACAGAGATCCGTATGAAAAAACATGACTGCCTCTGTATTAAAAGGAAATGAAAACAGGATTTTATGTTGCCAATAAAATAAATCTCCAGTACATAAAGCGTTTTGTGACATTTGGCTTATTCCAGCCACAGTTTGGCATTCTGATCATTTAGAGGTTTTGAACCCAGTGTGCGTAACACAGCTATATTTCACATGATTTCACTCACAATCGTTTAACAGTTGGCACGTGTTGACATGAAAGCCGACACGATGTGCTTCTTCAAAACTATCTAAAAGTGATGAATTGGTGATTGTTCCACAAATGTTCAAATTAACCCTGTCTGTGACACAGCTGGTACATCAAAGCGGCTTTTTATCACCGCACAGAGAAAACACACTTGAATGCAGCAAATGGGTCTTGGCAGCATCAGAAGAAGGACAGTTTCATGGTACATAATGGCAGAAACATAAAGTGATATCATAGTCAAAGGTTCTGCATACCACTTTACTCAATACTCCACATTAGGCGACATTATATGTGCTGACCGCGAGACGGATCTGGAGGTAAATTGGACTTCTTTCCACAGACCTACCAGCAAATTCATTGAAGTGATTGCCAATATCGAAGGCCTGGTAGTTGTAATCGGCGTACTCGTAGTCAATGAATTTCACCATACCTGATGGAGGAGGGAGAGGGGGAAAAAGCAGCAGTTACCACGACAACATGACGAACACATCTCAGGTAAAACCGACGACTCTCCCTCCCTTTTTTTATTCTAAGTACAGAACCTTGTGCGAGTCAAAGGAAAACCGAGTCTCTTTTGACTCCCTTTGAATCCTTGTGAAATATGTGAGAGAAATAAATAATCATAATAAAAGACTTCTAATAATAAGGGTATTTAATAAGGTAGGAACACATTTTCAGTGGCACAAAGGAGGTACAAATAAATTGAAGAGGTATGAAGACGATGCTTTATTACGAATTAATGAAAAGAAACCCATTCATGTTCGGATTCTTCAACCACACAGCTACAATGAAAGACTTTACTGTTATCTGTAATTAGCTGCTTTGATTTCTTCTGATTAATAGAAATCTCCTTCGTGTTCATAGCGATAATCTAACACCACCATGTTTCTAGGTGTCAGCTGAGATGCTCACCCTCTTTGTGGTTGTAGATGATGTTTTTTGTGAGAAGGTCGTTGTGGCAGAGGACGGTCGGGGAGTCGATCTGCGAGAGGTGTCTCTTCAAAATCTCCATTTCAGCCGACAACGTCTCAAAGCTGGGCACGGGACTGTGAGAGGTTAAAAAAAGAAATTACTTCAATTTCTTCTGAAATGGAGAAGGCAAGAAAGTCTGAGGAAGGATTCATGAAAGAGGGGCGTTTGTGATTCATAGGCATATTCGTGGTTCAACATTCACAGTTATACACTTAGCCAGAGTGGGATGTTTTATACAAAGACTGACAAGTATAATTTAGTGAGGCAAAACAGCTGTTTCACACTAATATCACTTATTTAGCAAATACACAAAACAGGCCTTTAACCTGAGGTAATGCAGGTTTAGTGGTACAACTTTCCAAACATTTATTAACGGGGATTAAATTCAGAATTCAGAATTCTGAGATTAAAGACAGAATTGTGACTTTTAATTCAGACATCGGAGAAAATTCCAGCTTTTTTCTAGGAATTCTGAGAAAAAGTAAGAATTCTGACTTTTTTCTCAAAATTCTGACTTTAATGTCAGAACTAAAATAAATACAATTCCCAAACTGCCCTAATCCTAGAGTCAGGGTTCATACACTTTTGCACCAACGATTTTCCATGACCAAAGAAATTACTCTTTCTCAGCGGTACCACTGAAAATGGTTTATTTTAACATGGAACAGGAAAATAAGGTCTGCATATGAAACATGTTGGTCCTATCTAAAACAAATCAAATAGGCTTAGCTTCTACTCAAATCTCTCACCAGCAAAACACCTCGTCAGTTAAATGCCATTTTAGATTTCACTATACAATACAGTATGTATTATCATTATAGTATTACTATTTTGGCGATTAGATACAATATAAATTATATTTGATGCAACTTTAGTTACATTTCCATGACTTTTCCATAACTTTGGGGAAAATATTGTTTTCCAAAACTTTTCCAGGGCCTGGAATTAGCATTTTGAATTTCCATGACTTTTCCAGGTTTGTAATGACCGTAAGAATCCTGTAGAGTTAACAATAAACAAAGAAGCAAAAAGGAAATAGCATTGATGGGATACTTAAATAAAATTGACTTGACTAGTTTCTCAAATTTGGATTCAGAAGTACTATTGAAGAACTTCTGAAAAGGTGTATTAAAGATGAAAGAAAGAAAAATAGTTAAAGCAACAAAGACATTTCAAAAGCAGCCCACCTCATTGTTGTACCATAATGTTGCTACTTCTTCACATTGTTATTTTAAAAGTAACCCAGAATGTCTCCTCACACACGGTGACTCACCTGCTTTCAGGAATTGTTCACTCTAAAAGAATTTGAATTGTTTGTGTTCAGCCGAGTGTCAGTCCTGTTGTCGAATGGTAATGCTGTGCAAAGCATTCTCAACCGAACAAAGATCTCTTGTTAAATTCCGAGGATTTCATCAAAAAAAAAGCCACGGTTCTTCAAATATTGGCCTTCACAAATCGTAATGGGTTGATGGAGTTTTTGGAGCATTTGAGAAAGTGTTAGTATTATATAAAGAAAGTTTGTAAAGCCTGTGAAAGAAAAATGAAGACCTTTGTGAACCAGTTGTCAGAGAGCGCTTACTTTACATGATGTCCTTTAAAGCATTGTTTAATGTTGGTAGAATTGCCTTTGTATGTCAAAACCAAAGATTATACTACAAGAAGTAATCCATAAAATATGGCAATTTGAATGAACTCAAATGTATTGTTTTTATCTTAAATACACAGATTGAAAACAGACTGAACTCCAAAAAATACAAATAATAATCGAATTATTTCGAATGGGCTAAGTAATGAAAGTAGGTTTTAAATGGATGTGTTAAATAGAGGCAGAAATATGGAGAAATATTAGGGCTACATGTGAAAAAAATAAAAAAAATAAAAATGTAATCTCGAAATCTGAAATTGTTCTCAGAAATTCCCACTTTTTTCTCAGAATTCCCACTTTTTTTCTCAGAATTCCCACTTTTTAAAATCAGAATTCCCACTTTTTAAAATCAGAATTCCCACTTTTTTAAATCAGAATTCCCACTTTTTTAAATCAGAATTCCCACTTTTTTAAATCAGAATTCAATCAAACTTTTTTTCCCCATTTGGCCCTTATCCTCTTCTGTACAAAGAAATATGGACTTCTTCCACTATGGACTTTGGGTGAGAGTGTTTGCTGGAAGAGCGCAGACACAGAAGATCAACTTTGTCCCAAACTCCACTTCTTATTTCAGGAGCAACATGTTTGTAAACTGAAGCAGTGGGACGTGCTTCTTTGAGAGGTTACATGACTTGTTTTCACAGTGTTGATGACTCCATCTATCAGTCTGTGAAACGCACCTGGAAGAAATGCTGCGCCAGCATCCGTCTTCTAATTAATTTTAGAGTTTCTTTTCAGGCGTCAGGCCACGATAAGAGGGTAATTTAAACACTACCTATTTATTCAAGGGGGAACACACAGATGCTCCGGTGTTATACACACTTCTAGACATAATTTAGTGAGGCCTGTTAGGAACGCACAATAAAAGCAGAGCCGTGTTTACAGACCTGACACTGAGGCTCTTCTGTCTGATACAACTTCTCCTGAACATCCTCAACAAGCAGGAAACTAGTTAAGTACATTCATAC
This sequence comes from Notothenia rossii, assembly GCF_949606895.1. Classification (NCBI taxonomy): domain Eukaryota; kingdom Metazoa; phylum Chordata; class Actinopteri; order Perciformes; family Nototheniidae; genus Notothenia; species Notothenia rossii. The sequence continues at coordinate 7,495,465 of NC_136903.1, read as the reverse complement.
TCAAGTACATTTTCAAGACTTTACTTGAGTGTTTCTAGTCTATTTCTACTCCATAACGTAAGTATTTTTTACTAGTTACTTTGCAGGTCTATTTTATGGATACAACAATTAAGGACGCCCTATTGTGCTTTTTTTGAGTTGTTCTCTTATATAGGTTTGTGTGCATGTAAATGGTCTACAAAGGCAACATTCCCAAAGTTCCCTCGAGAGGGAGTTTCTCTCCGACACACTGAAACACCTCCATTTGACTCCTGTGTTCACTTCCGTAACATAATGACATCAATTTGTAACCCATGTAACCCATTGTACGTCATAGGCTAAGGGGCGGGACATCTCTTAGCGGTTGACCAATCACAACAGAGCTGGCCAGTTAACCAATCAGAGCAGACTGGGCTCTGGTTTCAGACAGAGGGTGAAAAGACATATTAGATAGATATAGTAGATATTTTGAAGCTAACATTTCAGACCTTTTACTTAAGTAACATTTTGAATGCTTGACGTTTACTTTTAACAGAGTGTTTCCACACTGTGGTATCATTACTTTTATTTAAATACATTATAAGTATCTCCACCAAGGTGTTTATTCTATTTCAATCTCAGTCTTCCTTCCTGCTGTAGGAAAGATTAGATTAATGAAACAAGTTGACATCTAAACAAGCGAAGCAAGTACTCAAATATATATATTTCGTTTTAAAAAAGGTGCTTGAGTTTGGATCTTTTTTGAATCACATTTCAATAATTATAAACAGAAATAGTGCAAATACTGTAAATCTTAAAAAGCATTTTCACAGCCAGGAATATATCTGTCAGTGTTTGATTCACATCTCCTCCCTATGAAATCTTTCTGTTATTCCAAATCGACCCCCTCTGACATGCATAATTTATCTCCCTCCTCTCTAATGTGAATTAAAAACACACAGTTGAATGGTGAATCACCCTGATTCCCTTTCAGCCCGATCCATTGCTTTAAACTTAACAAACTGGCTTTACCATAGAAAGCCAGCCATTACTCTGAGTCAAAAGCTAAATGAAAGACTTCCATTGACTTAAAATGGAAACCTGTCGTCTTGCCATCAGATCTTTTCCTCTCCTTTTCACCAGAAACTCTGCGTCAAGTGCGTTCGCCTCCTGCTCCTTGTCAAGTCTCTGTAAGGTAATTAGTGGAATTTCCTCCTCTGGCGCTTCATTATCAATGTGCCTTATTTACATATGATTTCAAACACCAGCCGAGCTCTGGCTTTTTTTTCCCTTTTTACAGTTTTATGCGATTCGTGGGAGTGCAAACGGGAGACGTAGCGGGGGGCCTTTGGTTGCACCCTTTGCTTTTCTGTCTTTTCTCTCCCATCTCTGACTTGTTCTGCGCTCGCTCTCTCTCTCTGCGAGCCGTGCAGCTGCTGCAGCCTCTTCCTCTTCTTCTCTGTATCGGTCTCTCTCTCTCTGCACAGCGGGGGGTTTGGGAGCTGAAGACCTCCTCTGCAGGTGCAGCCTCTTCCTGCTGCCTCTCCCTCGCCTTTCTTTCACCATTTCCTCTGAAGATCACATTCATACCACTCACTCATTCACACTCAAGTACAAAAGTTTCCTCTGATGCCTGTTTAAAAAAATCACTTTCCCTTTTTTTATTCTTGGTTTTCTCTGTTTCTGCATCTCTGTGTGTGTGTGTGTGTGTGTGTGTGTGTGTGTGTGTGTGTGTGTGTGTGTGTGTGTGTGTGTGTGTGTGTGTGTGTGTGTGTGTGTGTGTGTGTGTGTGTGTGTGTGTGTGTGTGTGTGTGTGTGTTACATTCAAGGGACTACTGAATAGTGTTTAGGATTAACCTCGTAAATATCATATTTTCAATCTAAAATCTTCTGACTTTATTTTCCTTTTCCAACACTTTTTATAATATAATTTTAATTAAATGATATTTTCCTAATCATTTTGAGTGTTCTGCACGGCTGTGTTCGAGCAACACACATGTCTCACAATATAGCACCATCTATTGGGCCTCTGAATGTGGTGCAGCCTCCTTCTTCACATGAATATTATGGTGAGAATTATCCTGATTTAGTCACACTCTGAGTTTGTATTAAAAATAGCTCTTTGCACTAATTAGTGGAGTTTTCTAATAACTTTTGATACTCAAAAAATGTTCTCTTAACTGAATCTTAAAAGACAAAAAACTTTAATTTACATGTTGACGTGGGTTAATAACGTACAATTATCTATGTATGTCAAATACTTCTCAATGCTCCATATAACTCTGTGCCGTCCATTGAGTACTGTATAGCGTGTTGGATTTCTCTTGAATATCAAAATCAGATTAGAGTAGAAGGTATTTTAAGTTTGTTTTAATGCTTAATAGATTACTATTTCACTGAAAACACTATCAATATTCTGGATTTATTTCATTTAACTGGATATTTCTGTCTATAAAAAAAAACTACTAATGGTGCTAAGTTGTGGAAGTGCATTATAACATGATGTGTTAATAGATAAATAGTTACAAGGCAGAACGGTACCACTTAGACTACCCTTATAAAAGGGTTTACGAATAGTTTGTAATTAATTTATTAATTAGGTTGTGAACACTTTATAAATCCTTAATAAGCTTTTATAAGTCATGAGATAAGCAGGGCAACTGTGACCGGTTGCTTGCCAAATAGTGAGCCCACATTTATCTGTACTGCTAAGTCTTATATTGGATAACTAGCTTACTTCGTCTTCTTCATCAGCCAGCATCCTTGGTATCTGTTGTTCACTGGGTGTTTCTCAATGTCGAGTACGCTTGCTTGGTAGCACATGTCTTCCGAGTCACTTCCTTCAGAAGCGAGGCAAGAATACTTCCTGGCATTCGGAAAACGAAGAGTGGAACAGGCGAGCAAGTGTGCAGGGGTGCGTCGTATGAGAGGCCCCGCATTACATTTTCCGCCACAGATTTGGGGAAATTGGTCCGTGCGCAAAGCATTGTGGGGATTTTAAGACTTGAAATAGTGGCTCTGGAGCAGCTTTACTCGACATTGAGAAACACCCAGTGAGTTGATTCTCGCTAAGTAGCCAATATAAGGCTTAGTCCTCTTGCCAAATAGTGAGCCCACATTTATCTGTACTGCTAAGTCTTATATTGGGTACTTAGATTACTTCGTCTTCTTCATCAGCCAGCATCCTTGGTGTCTGTTGCTCACTGAGTTGATTCTCGCTAAGTAGCCAATATAAGGCTTAGTCCTCTTGCCAAATAGTGAGCCTGTGTTGATGTAGGCACCTATGTTAGAACTGGTTTATAAATGGTTCTTAATGATTAATAGTGTTTACAATCTAATTAATAACCTAATTATAAACCCTTTATGAATCATGTATAAGGGTAGTCTTATTGTAAAGTGGTACGGGCAGAACATATGTACGTAGAGTGAGAATAGTTGACTGTGTCTTGTCTTCCTGTTGACAAAGTAGTCATGGAGTTAAGTGTTTTTTATCAATCAGAATCTTTTGTGTTACTCCATTTGTGAAAGGGGGGTTAGTTTATTTAAATTTTTTGGTTTGTGAAGCACTTTGTTTGTGTTATCTTTAGTGGATGAAAAGTGCTGTATCAATCAACATTTTGATCTGATATGATTGGATTTTCATCTCTTAAATCTCTTAAATGCTTTCATCTTTCTGAATCCAGGAAGCTAAAAAACTCCTTATCATAAAGTCTCCTCCACTGTCCCTCCTTGAATTGATTTTTTACCCTAGTACCAAACTCCTTCTGCCAAAATGAAAAGAAACCCAGTTGTTCAGCAGCGGCTCAGAGACTCTGAGTCTTCCAGTTTGAGTTTGCATGGACTTCCGACCCCTCGGCTGCGCACATAAACAAAGTTGAACGTTTGACTGATAAGAGGAGCTCTGCAGGAAGCTTGTGGCCCGAGCGTCTGTTTCTTTGTAGTGTCTCGAAGGCTCCTCTCACCTCTGACCCCTGAGAGAGATAAAGCAATGACACTGCCATGCAAGCCCCGCCCTCACCTCGTCTCTCCGACCAATCACGGCTCGCAGTGAAGAACTCCATCCACAAGGTGACGGAGGTGAATGTGAAAGTCCAGCACCGGCAGTAACTTAAAAAAGACAATATATGGGTGGACAGCAGCGGCTTTGAGAAATGTGCATATGGCATGTGAGAAAATGATAAGGCATCAGTGGAAGTGCTGCTGCCGAAGAGATAAAGATGTGGAAAATGCTGCTGGTTTCTGTCAGAGCGATGACTGCAGAAATCTGCTGCTGAGCTGTTTTACTACTGAGGTCCTGTATCCTCCCAACTGAAGGTCGATAGGTATTTATTTAACACGTATGTCATTTCCACAAAAGCAGATAATTGACAGCTCTCTTCTCACTGGGACGGTTGACCATTCACTAAGACCTGCCAAAATGAAATGATTACATTCTGGCAAACTTTGATTTTGCTGGTTTAAAGTCCATGAGTTTTTGAAATTACCATCTTTGAAATGTTTTCAGCTCGCTCATTTGAATCTTTTTAAACTATTTAACCTGTTAAACCCGAGAGGCCCCTAATCCGGGTCTGGCGGGTAGTTTTTTGACGAAAATGTGTCTCAGGGCTTCTTAATATTTAAAAATGTATTAATGTGTCATACTCACTTAACGGTTAGAAACTCAGCCAACTGAAGATACGAACCATTTTTACCGAAACAAAGCACAAGCCTCACAAGAAGCGTCTAAATTAGCCCCGAGCGAAAAAATGCTAACGCACTTAGCACAGAACTCAAGGTCAAAAATACCCTTATTACTTATCGTAACTGCACAGACAAGATATTTGATTAAAGCTTTTAAAAGGGAAGACATATTCATTTCTTCTGGGAATGTCATTTTCGAGCCTGAGACCTGAAAAACAGGCTCAGGGCTTAACAGGTTAAAATATGTCCTTCAAGGATAAGACGCTGATTACAGTAACATAGCCTTTTTGGTTATTTATGTAAAGAAGTATCTAGCCTTTCCTTCAACTTGTCTGAGGATTTCGACCACCTGCAAAAGATGTTCAAGAATCTCGTTTTCTTAGAATTAGACATTTTTGTCTGCATTTTGCTTAAAAGTAACCATTATTCCTCACCATCGGATGCTTTTTTTCTTTGGTTTCAAGGCCACTGTGAGAGAAACTTGCGCGCCACAAATTCTCTGGACAATGAGCGGCTCTATTCAAACATTGGCTCCGACATCATTATTTAGACTTTGTACGACAGGGACTGGTGAGAATGATTCTGACATGAGTGCTCCCACACATAACATGATGTGTTCAAATGGGCTTAAAATAGTTGTAATAGTAGCTGAGAATGCTCTGCAATGCTCTGATTTTTACTCTGATTTTGTATAGTCTGTATAACATCTCTCTAAGACCTTATTTCAGGCGCCTCTCCAACAACCGTTAAAACACTTTGAGAAGTCTGGTCTATGATCTATGATATATGATATATAGGATTTTGTCCACACAGCAGTACCTTCTTGTGCCGCGTTGCTCCTCTGAGCTGCTGTAGCTCTGCACCAGCGTGAGAAAGTGGGACATTTTGGTCCAGAGGAGAGGTTCAGCAGGCGCACCACATTTTGGCTGGATGGAGTGGACTCTCCCCATCTCTGCTGCGATCAATCTGCGGAGAGAAAACATTTTCTCCGATGAGCCTTGGCCGACGCTGTTATTGCACAAACAACCATTATCAGAGGAGAAACACAACTCCCTTTCCATGTAGCCTCCTTATCTCCTTCTTCTTCTCAAAAAATGGGCCTTGTTGCATCCGTGACCTTTTGACTACTTGAGTGCTCGTTCTTGAGGATCTCAGTGGTGACATAAAGTTTTCTGGGCTCTCCCCACAGAGGGTATCAGCAGGGGGGGGGGGGGGGGTGATGGATGCGTATCACGGCCCTGGCTGTCCTACTGTCCTCTGCTGAGAATAATGATGCTGGACTGTTATCATGAGGGTGATGAATGGAACTGGGGGCATGACTAAACAAACAAACTAAACTTAAGTTATTTAAAAACACCTGCATTAGCACAATTGAAAGGCTCAACATATAAACACATGACCTTGAACAACCACTGACTGTTTTCTTAGAAAACAAATGGTCAACGTTTCACATTTCTTTCAATAAACCTGAGGAATGTATACAGTCTAACCACGGCATGGACCTGGGGAAAATAGCCATGGGCATCTTCATGGGAATTTTTCTATGATATTGTAGAAACCATTTTGGCTAGCATTCACAGTCAATGAAGCTGTGGTAAAATATATCTTAACTACGATATGATGCTTCAACCTTTAGAGTGAAAATTAAAATCAGTAGCCTACATTAGTTTAAATATCATTCTGACTGTGACTCAACACATTGTTTTCATATAATTATGCAATAATAACTCATTAATAACGATCCTTTGGCAAATGTGTTGAAGGAATAAAATCTTTACAAAAAGACATTTTAATTTTATTTTTCTCTGAACAGAATAAAGCTTCAGTGCATGGTAAAATGTGTACTGGATTGCTGATAACATATATCTTTGTTTGTTTAATTATGTATTTATTGCATGCTTTTGATGTTCTTACAGTGCTTTCATTCTGGAAAATAAGAACATGTATAGTGAGTATATATATATATATATATATATATTCTCTTCTTTAAAAAAAAAGTGTGTATTTCATCAAATAGCACAATCATTATAGCAAGCCAAAAACTGCTAAATGTTAATGGCGTTTTAGAATTTCTTTGAAATGTCAGCATGACTTGTTGAAGATTTAACTCTCAAACAGTGAATTCTGAAGAAATCACATTTGATCTCTTTTAAGGCCAAATTCCTACACAATGATCATCATAGTGTAGTTTAAAGCTGGGAGTGAGAGAACTGTGAAAGTGAAATATGAACCAGGCCCTTCCCAAAGCCTCTGCACACGCTCTCTGATCAAATCAACCTCACAACAGAACCACATGAGAGTGTGAGAGCTGCTGGCAGAGACCTGTAGATGGAGGGTTGCAGCAGGAGCTCGTCCTCCAGCACGGTTCCTCTCACAAACTCGTAGCAGATGCCGTTCTGGAAGCTGCAGAAAATCTGAGGCCCGCAGCCGTGAGCGTGAAGGACCTGAAACATCTCCAGCTCCCGGTCCCGGTTCACAAAGAGCTCCGTCATCTGGCCGTACAGCCGCACCAGAACACAGCCGGGCTCCTGGAGAGGCGCCACGAAGCAGCCCATCAGCTGGTTGGTGATGCCCTCTGTGAACCTCTGGAGAGGAGATCACAAGGGAAATTCCCAATAAAGATGATTAGGGCCAAATGTAAAACAAAAGTTTGGAGATATGACCAACATTTTATTTTTATTTTTTAGATTGAAGCCAGAATTCTGAGAAAAAAGTTGGAATTCTGGAAAAAAGAAAGAAAGAAATCACTAGAAGATATTTTTTTGAAAAAGTTTTTTTTCCCGCTTTCTTTGTTCTCTTAAACCAGAATATATTTGTTTCACTTTGATCCAAGAGTATACAGAGTTCTAAAGATAAAAAAAACATGTAAAGAAAAAAAACGTGGGCCAAATGTGAAAGATTTGTTGCGATCCGACCAAAGGTTACGTTTTTTTATTTTTAGATGGAGCCAGTTTCCTGAGAGAAAAAAAAGTGGTTTTGTTTTCTTTGTTCTTGTTAAATTAGAATATATATATATTTTTTTTTTTCAGAAAATCTCAGAATTCTGACTTTGATCCCAGGGTCTACAGAATTCTGAAGTAAAAAAAAAAGGTGTAAAGAAAAGAAATCTGCAATAAATGAATTTCTTTTTCTGCAAATCTCAGAATTCTGACTTGATTTGTTTTTAATGAAGTACAATTTTAACCCAGAAGGGTCCTGCTTTATAAACGAGTGCCCTGGCCTTGCCTTGCAACAAAGAAACACAACCATGTCATATAATGAAAGTACAATTAGACATAAAATCAGAAAGGACGATACAGGTGTTCACAGCACATCCAACAGCATGATGAGGTCGATGCAGGGCTGCAGAGTGTGAGTGTGAGTGTGAGTGTGAGTGTGAGTGTGAGTGTGAGTGTGAGTGTGAGTGTGTGTGTGTGTGTGTGTGTGTGTGTGTGTGTGTGTGTGTGTGTGTGTGTGTGTGTGTGTGTGCATGCACAACAATACCACAGTCACCACTGTTTGTCTGCAGAGGCCCCATCGGACGTCTGTTGTCATTCAGTGGTTTCTGTAAGTCTCTCATTCTCTCCACAGTCTCTACGGCTTTCCCTGAGCCTCGGAGAGGAGCCAACAGTTCTTCATTTAGATGGAAAGCGAACAAACATGCCCACCTTGACATCTGATAAAGTATTTATGTGGAGGATGAAGGGACACTTACTTTCCACTGGCTTTGACACTGCTATCAATGTATCTTCTATTATACCTTTACACGGGCAAGATTTCAGATTTACTGTACTACGATTTCCTTGATATCATTCCTTTATGGTCATTTCAAAACAAAGTGTCCTTATTCTTATCTTTGTTATGGCCTTTCTCTACCCAAAGAAATGTTAGATTACAGTGTACCTGATTTTATACGGGGTAAAACAAGGCACATATTGAGGATTGCCTCTAAATTTGCCAATCAGTTCTTAAATGTGTTTTAATTATTCATCATATTTAAAGCGCTTTCTCTTTCATTTAAAAACATCTCTATGTTAACTTATATTCCTTTGTTCCTTCAAGCCCCACATTTGATCTAATGTCTTATCAATAGAAAAACTATTAAAATATATATATTTTTTATTTATTCAATTATTTAACAGGGATAGTACACTGTTATGTCAAAAATTGACATAAATGCGCGAGAGTTAGCCAAGTGGCAATTTTTATTCTGTAGATCTTGGATAGTCTTTTATTTCAGAGTCACAATAAAACTTATTTAAAAAAAATTATGAAAACATTTGCAAAATAGAGGCTCCCAATAAAGGTAATTCCAATAAAAGCATATTATTGCATAGTAAAAACTTCAAAAAAGGAAGGAAAGGAAAGGAAAGGTAGTAAAATAGAAATAAATAGAAAATACAAGTTGGTAGTTTGAAATAAAATCTCTGCATACAAATATAAGGCACAGGTGTCACAGTGGGAACTATCTGTCCTTCCCTTCATATATTCCAAACAGACGAACACAATACATCATTAAAAGGGACTTTTGGGACCTGAGGCTGAAGGGAGACATCCAGTCTTTGTGTACACGGCTGGACCTTGTGTAGATTGAGAGGTCACTCACCCAATGTGCTGTCACCTTACAAACATAAACCCTATTTCTCTGAAAGATTGGACCTTGTGTTTGCACATGGGACCAGAATGGGATTGTCCTGTCAGATTCTCCGACAACACTACGCATCTGTTCCCAGGGTTGATAAAAATAAAAACTGTCTACTTTTGTTGTGAGATTACCTTGGCTTTTCTGTTGGTTTCATACCGGTTTTTTTATACATATGGCAAGATGAGACATTTGAGTTTTGTGTTACATTTTATCACCATGCTCTTAATGTACAGTATCCGTCCGATTCAATTTATAACAATTCAAAACATCAGCTAGTTGTACTGTAAGGCCACCATGCACACACCAAGATCAGTCAATCTCTGCACTTCATACTGAACATTTCTTGGTCATCACATGATTTACCACTTACTCATACAGTATATTTTTATTCGGTTAGCCGTGACTCTGAGAGGACTTTTAAGTTTGAGCGAATCAGTGCACAAGTAGAAACACTACATTGATGGAAACAAGCAAACTACTTAGGTCAAGAGGGCATCTTGATCGTTGTATTTTGACAATGAAGTGACCTGACTTGTATGGAGCTTGGCAAAGGGAGAGAGTGCTTTGGAAATGGTTGGGAAAATGTAGCTTTGTATTAATAAAGGAATCGTAAATATCTGCAGTCTTAGCTATCCCCTTAATACAGACTACCACAATCTGCTGGTTTGCAATGTGTTCAATTTAGACTTTTTGACCAAGATACAGTGTGCATACTATGATGGTTAGGTTTGCTGTGGCCTTAAAACATGGTCACAATTTAAAAAGCATAACGCTGGCAATATTCGAAAGTCTTGTTAACATCAAAAACTTCTATGAATAGATGAAAAAACGAACAATGTTAGTCTGTTTCTCATTAATATCTGAGCTCTCCAGACTCTGGTTTTCCACTGCTTGCCCAGTGGGTAAGTCTATAGATCAAGTTCACTGTCACTACCATTTCTTGACCTTGCATGCTTAAAGGTCACCTATCATGCTATTTTTAGGCAATAGCATAGGTCTCAGATATATGAAAATATATAAAAAACATGTCTATGAAGTGTTTTGCTCAAAATACCAAACAGATCAACCATTCTAGCCATGGATGTATAATGAGAACTGGATACAGCGTGGGAGGCGGGGCCTCGTTCATTCCTATGAGTTGCTCATGGGCGCATGAAGTCAAAATGGCCCAACTTTTGAGAGAGCGAAACGTCACAGATTACCCGTCACGCCTGAGAAGTACCCATATGCGCGCTCATAGAACATGCGCAACTTTAACCACGCCCCCCAAAAGGCTCGTTCACATCAAGCCGTCCCGTGGGTTAGATGCGCCTTCATAATGCAGAGGAAAATAACTCTCAGAATAACGTTATTAGCACATTTTACAACTTGAGGACCTAATGTATAGACCTAATAAGGGCTATACAAATGTTCATACTGGGTAGTTTATTTGGTTAAATTATCCAACAGTTTACAGACCACTCTTTCCCCATGTTCGTCAATGGGAAAAAGTATTCCTGGGCTCAGGGACATCACGGACTGATACGGAAGTTGCAGTACCGCCGTTTGGACACTACGAATTGTGGGAACAGAGTCCAGAGCACTTCCTGGGGGCTTGATTCTAGCCATGCCTCATATCCCTCTGTTTCACTTCCTGTTTCAAAAGTGCTGATTTGGGGTATAAAGTTTAAAAAAAAAAAAAATTGATAAAGAATAAAAAAGGAGGGGGCTGAGCTCATGCGGTGCCTGGCAGCTACTGTCTAAACTAAATACTGCCGTGATGAAACGCCATATCATGGATTATCAAGGAGTATCTCTGAAACAGTATGGAGCTCAAAGGCTTTCTCTCTTGCCGGTTATACCACAAGGTGAGTTCCTTTTTACTTCCTGCTTCTTCACACACATGCTCTCCAGTACAGGTTAGCTCTGAGTGTTAGCGATGCTAATGTAAACAAAGACCATATTACGTCCAAAACAGTCGGGCATTGTTTCTGATAGCAACGTTTCTGATAGGGCCGTGGGTCCACATTTCAGATATTACGTCATATCGGACGCAAATCTGGATCCGCTCCGTTGTTCCCCCGTTTTTAGAGATTTGGGTACGGAGGAAAAGAGAGGGTTTTATTTTCTGACGCTGCGTGAGTTCCCTGGCACACCGGGGACACATATTTATGTATAAAAGACATCAAAAAGTGCATTTAGCATGATAGATCCTCTTTAAGTTAAAAATGTAGATTTTCCATACTTTTGTTGAAAATGATTTTGTTTTTAAATGAAACGTGTATTGTCAGTATTATCTAACATATAAATGTACGTATGAATTCCTATAGACTTAAAAATAACACTTAAAATAAATTACAATAATCACACAGCACACTTTATGTGATCTGGCATCAAGTTACTCAGTCACCAACAAAGGTGATATAACTTGTTTTGGTTGATTATGCTTTTATATGTAACAAGACATGATGCTTGAAGAGTGAATTTCAGCACAGCCAATCATAGAAGAGTATTCTGTCCAGTAACAGGTGCACACCCACAAAGTCCTGAAACACTGAGCCCACATGAGCACTTGCGGGTAAAGTTAATCTGGGCAGACACTTTTTATGAGCCTTCAGGTTTGTTAACTCAAACAAAACAGCTTCTGCGCCTGGCTGCATATTGATTTTTTTGTTGGCATTTTGAATCAAGTTTATTCGAACAAGAGACTGTATCTTTAACAGTGCTGACAAGAAGAGGGAACAGCGGCGTACGGTCTTCTTTGTGGAATTAAAGTGAGAAGAAAAACATGGAACCATGCCTGGGAAATGCAAACAATACGGTCTACTCTTCAGAGAAGTTCAGTTTTATGTCACAGAATCCTCAGTCAAGACGGCAATTTGCAAAAGATGTCTCCAATAACATTTAACAAGTTCACTATGGTTTAGGAAGCATCTTTTGAAGGAAGCCATGGGGGAAATTGATCGTGGAACTGCTCAAAATGCATTAACACAAAGAGTGAAACAGCATGAAGTCCACCGTATATCCCCTGTGAACACAACAAGTCTACCTTGGATGAATGGAGGTGTTATGGAAACAAGTGTAGGGAAATAATATTGAATTCAAAGTTCCACCACTGCACATCTTCCTTTACTCATATTTCATCAGTGCGGCTTATTGTGTGAAGACTCAAACACAATCAGAAGGACAGAAACTACCAGTATTCACAAATGTCACACTGATATTATGCAGTGGAAATGTCAACTAAATGTATTTTGAGATGTCATGTGACATAAAGGGGGACTTAACATCTAGGTTAGGGTTGCACAGTAAAGATTCAGTAAACCAAACCTTAATGTGGTCAATCAAAACCATTTGACGATTTAAACAAAATATGATTAATGGATCCCAATAATAAATGTTCCAGATGTCTAAAATAAACCTTGTGCAGCTTGGATGGCATCCTAACAACCAACGCTTTCAACAAAACTTGGAAACCTTCAATCATTAACTACGCAGTTGCAGTAATAGAAAGTAGAGTTGGGAGGTCTACGAGTTTGTCAAGTTTTTCCTAATCTAATTCACGTAGCTCAAATCTAATAAGGGCTTTCTAATGAACGAACACCCAATAACATGAACACTATCCAACTAAGAGTTCTAACAACTGAGAAGTGTTTTTCTGTGCAATACAAGGATTAGCAGTGATCGTGAACAACCAAGTTTCAGTAAACCAACCCACCTCACAACCAATCATAAACAGATAATGCTGTTGAGAAAGTGCATCTTTTACACACTTATTGAATATAAGTATATACACTTGCCTTCATCTGAATGTCCTGTGCATCCCAATTAGGTCGGAGTCTGCCGAGGAGATCCAGGATTCCTTTATGAGGCTTATGTTCGTCAATATGAAGGTCAAAATGAAGAAGCTGATTCCTAGCACCATCACTCTTAGTGTCCATCTTCAACAAGATGAGCAGATACTAGGCCTTAAGAAAAAGTTTGAGGTCCAGAAATCTTCAGGTCCAGAAATCTTCAGAAACAAAACTCTACTCTGTTGGAAGACCATCAAAACATCCTCCGAACGCTGGCCACTTGGATCAAACTTTTGGAGAACAACCTTGGGTTTAATCTTGAAACAAGAAGAAATGAATAAAGCAACGTTGAAAAGAGGTAGAAAAGTCAAAATAATCCACAGTGTGGTGATTTGCTTCTGTCAGGACATTGGGAGAGCCGTTGGCAGGTGACTGAAGTTGTCCAGTTGTGTGTCCAGTGACTCAGCAGTCCAGCTTATCAGAGGCCAATGTTCCTCAAGGCATCTCCATCCACACTCATGCAGAGTTTACATATTAACCACTGCAGGGACCTCTGCAGCAGGAAAGGGTAGTGTTAAAGGTCCCACGTCATACTTTTCCGGTTATTACCCGTCCCCTTGTGTAATATGTAGCTTTTTCTGCACGTAACTGGTCTGCAAAGTCACAAAACCTCAAAGTACACCCTGTAGCGAGTAAAACTCTAAGACAGAAAATACCTGTCTATGCTGCCCCCCCAGCTGAAAAAACCAGTTTAGACCAACTGAGTTGACCAGCCTGACCAGCCAGTACATATTAGGCTGGAATGGTTGGCTGGTTTAGAGGGGTTTTGGACACTTTAGCTGGCCAGGATGGCTGGTTTAGCTGGTTTAGCTGGTTTAGCTGGCTTAGCTGGTGCACCATCATCCATCTATCACCAGCTGATGTTTAATAATAGTATTAAATAGTCCATTCTGGAAGCTTACCGGGATTCCAGGTGACCAGCATACATTGTTTAAATACTGGTATGATTATTTAAACCAGAGAACATAAATATATTACAAAGATTCACTGTGTCTTGTATTCTGGTATTTACCAAAATAAAGACATTGTATCGTGTTCATAACAGTATTTTAATTTAATAAATAGCAATAAATAGCTAGTTAATATAATAAAATACACAGTAACAATACAATAATTATACAAATAACAACCAACCTGCAAATCAACCTATACATACAAATACATATTTTATCTAAAACAGGTGCATTTGATTTAAACTAAAAGTAATAAATATAATTCAATATTTAAATGGTAACAAAAACAGTAACACTATATATGATAAGAAAAATGCAACAAAGAAAGTGTTTTTCCTTGTTCCTTGTGTGGCGTCCAGCCTTTCCCAATCTGGTCTGCATGTCTGTCTGTTGAAGCCACTTCTTGAAGCAAACTGAAAATAAATGTACAGATATAAATACACTGTAAAAAGAAAGCTTGACATTTACGTTAAAAAGGTATATATATATATATATATATATATATATGTAATTCCCTTCAGAAACACTTTTTGTAATATTCCATGGAATGCTCTTAACATCCCGATAGCAATGAATATATTAACTGCTTTGACAATAAATATATAAAAAAATGTCATCTGTGGAAGCCGTGGCGCTGTAAAAAGCACGACCAGTCATCTGAGCCGCCCCGGCTAAAATAACTGGATGGCCTACCTGCCTGTCAGGCTTCCATCTGTGCACAAACTTATCTCGTGCCCTCATTGGTCATGTGCGCGTTCGTGTGTGTTGGAGGAGGGGCTCTGTGAGGAAGTCTGAAGGAAGGGGCAGATTTTTTCCGGCTGCGTACTTTCAAATTCTAGCGCACTCAAGCTGGTTTCTCCATTCTTACCTACCCTACCTTTAACATTTGGGCTGCTGTGGTTGCCAAAACTTTACCGTTAAAGTATGGTCAAATACATTACAAATTACAGTTGGTTGGCATAGACGTTACAGTCAACAATTGCTTATGATGAATTAGAATGGCAAAAACAAATAGAGCTAGTGTACACGGTGCAGCTGTATTATCTGGGAAATAGAAGAATTGGATCAGGATTCGGTATCGGCAGACAATCAATATCAAATTAATCGGATCATTACACCTTTGTCGACTTGCAACCTAAATACAAAGATAACTCCACTTCTCTCCTACCACTCTTACCTCTAATAAGCCTTGGTAGAACTAGTGTCCGAGTCATAGGGTCCAGAACTGACTGAAGACATGTGGAACAGAGTCCCAGGCAGGCATGGTTCTATTTACAGGAAACTGGAACTTTGATCAGGTGTTTTCATCTTCTCTGCCTGAAGATTCACAACTTCTTGATCAGGTGTTTGATGTGGGCAAACTACTATGCTAAAATGTATAATAATAATTAAAATAATTACTGAAAAATGCAAAGAAATCAGGGAAAATTGAACAAAAAACCTTCTCTGTACTCAAAATGACTAGGTAAAAAAAGATTCAAGTGACATGTAATCAATTAACTTTTACATATGGGATGTTAAAACCCTATTTAATAGATATCAGCCACAAAGACCTGACACTTGTGTCCAAATGGAGCTCAACATCTTTTCTCTCCATAAACTGAGCTCTCTTGCAGTGATTTTCTGATACTTGATGCCCCATCTAACATTAAACTGAGCGTGCTGCAAACATCAATGCAGTCTCAAAGGCTGTAAGCAGAATTTACATTACAGTTTACTTTATTGAAGTTCATTCAAGCTAAAAGCAAGCATACGCCGAAAATCATGCCAATAAGATGACTTATGCTTCTGTAAATAATTATCAGATGCATTACACTTGGCTGCACGAGCAAAGACTTAACACGGGTGGAGTCTATTGTCTGAACCGAGTCACTAGAGAAGCCATTTAAATATCATGGATTTAGTTAATTCAAACACGACCTTCCCTGCTAGCTCAATGCCATGGAACATTTCAAAATGATCACTGTGTAAACACAAAACGAATTTCATAAACATTGGAGCAGCATGTTTTCAGTCTGTTAAATTATTTAGATGTTGGGCCAATGTTTACCATTTTGCATCATTACAGTAATTGCCTAGAAGTCACGAATGCGGTGATCGTCTTGAACCGAATACTTTGCAAGCTTTTAGACGAAAATGAAATTCACTTGCCATCAAAGAGCGTCTCATCATCAAAGATGTTGTGTATTGAAAGAGAGATGAGTGTCTCGATTAAAAATGTAAGGGTCAGGCAGTAGAAAGGAGAAGTGGAGTGGGTGTTTGTGTGACTGCATGTACCTCTCAAGCACAGCTGAACAAAGGCTGGGAGAAAAACATTCGACAGACAATAACACGTATTCTGTCATGACACTTATTCAAATTCACCTGCTGTACGTCTGGCTTCCCTTTCTTACCTGTTCCTCTTGGAGAACAGACATTAACATTCAGGCCTTGAAAATGAATCATTCATGAAAGGATCAACAAAGTAGCAGCTGGTTGAAGACAGCGTTAAAGACGACCAAAACTGAGTTAATGTTGCCGGAGTTTCACGTGACTTCTTGACATTATCTACACTTAGAGTCTTTGTCACTCAAGTCCTATTAGCATTGGATCCATGAGCTAAGTCTATTCAGAAATGAGGGAATAAAAGAAATACAGGAGGAGAATCAAAGAGAAGAGAAGAAGATTACATTTCATACAGAATAAAGATATTCTAATTCTGATTGAAAGAGCTTTAGCTGAAAGTGCTATAAGATAAATAATCTAATTCAAGTAGATATTTTATTCAAAATAATAAATGAAGATGATCTTATGGTGGCATTAGAAGAATAGTCAGGGGTCACCAATGACAGCAAAATGAGGTCCAATTTCCATCCGGCTCACCCTCACACTCTTTAGCGTGAAATCTTATTATGTATCTTATCTCTTATGTACATTGCCTTGTGTTTTTTATGCTGCTGCAACGCAAACATTTCCCAAATCGGGATCAATAAAGTACCAACCTACCTACCTACCTACCTATCTACCTACCTACCTACCTACCTACCTGATTGTAGCTACTGTACACTGACCGCTTCATAAAGCGTTCTTCTTAAAAGTGAAGGTTTTCTGATACGGCGTTGTTTGAGGTCGGTCAGGTGAGATGGTTTAAGGCCATGATCTTTTTCAAATAGCAGCATTTAATGAATTATGAGTTCAAATGAAAGAGATCAAAACTTAAAGTGGACCTATCATGCTATATTTTAAAAATATATTGTAGGGCCATACCTATACAGATATATAGATCTCCCATTGTAGCCATGCCTCATACTGCTCAAACCCCTCTTTTGCAGCCCTGTTAGAGAAACGCGGATATCGGGTCCTTAGCTTGAAAAAAAAGAAAGAAGAGGAGGCGGAGCTAATGCCTGATCAGAATTCTACCGGAAATAAAGTTAAATTCGGTTGTGATAAAACGCCATCCTGTTCTAAACCACATCAAGGATTATTTCTGAAACAGCATGGAGCTCAAATGCCTTTTCTCTTGCGGGTTTATCACAAGGTGAGTTCTTTTTTTATTTCCTGCTTTTTAAACACAGGTGCTCTACAGTACAGGTTAGCTCTGACTGCTAGCGAGGCTTGCTAATGTAAACAAAGACGAGATTACGTCCAAAACACGTCAGGCATTGTTTCTGATAGCAACTTTCTGTGGGTCCGCTGCCGATATGATGACAGTTCGGATGGAATCTGTATCCGCTCGTTGTTCCCCCATTTTTGAAAGATTTGGGTACGGAGGAAAACAGAGAGGGTTTTATTTTCTGACGCTGCGTGAGTTCCACGACGCACCGGGGACACATATTTATGTATAAAATACATCACAAAGTGCAATTTGCATGATAGGTCCCCTTTAAATGTGTTGAATTATTTCGGCATTTCAAATTAGAAGTTCTTAAGAAGTTCTCAAGACATCTAGACTCTCGGACAAGAAAATATCACACTGAGCGCACAGTCGTTATCATAATCCAGAAGAAGAATGTGTACATAGTTTTAGTTTTCAATGTTGTATTATGTTTACATATTTATTCCTCTAATTTGAACTTGTATCCGTTGTAATTCCTGCCAAAATCATTAGCATATCTTGACATTTCTTGAGTTTTTGTGTTGTTCCTACTTTTTATAACATTTAATACTTACATTTTAGTTTGGTAGGATGAAGTGTTTTAAAATAGGATTGCAACATGAAATGAGATACTCTGGACACAAATCATTATTTTATGAGGTTTTATTTAGATACTATATACCTCAAATGCCAATGAAGACTCAAGTAATTGAGGTGCACTGCTAAAGGCCCGGACACACCAAGCCGATTTCGGCCGTCGGTGGGCGTCAGGCCGACGATGAGTGTCGACACGCCCTACTCAGATTGGTGTGTCCCGCACCGTTGTGTCTTTTCAGCCTCGCTGACGCCTTTTCGGCCAAAGGCAGTCGGCAAAATAAATCACTCTGATTGGCTGTTCAGCTTAGCGAATCAGTGCATGAGAAGCGAAACGGAAGTGAGGGACCCAAAAAACGATTAAGAAGGCAAATCTGAGATTTCATTTAACTCCAGCTCTCGACACAGGTTCGGGAAAGCCCCATGAGCTTCTCGCTGTAGGGCAGGGGTGTCAAACTCAAGGCCCGGGGGCCAAATCTGGCCCGCGACTTCATTTCATGCGGCCCCACAAGAGCTTGCAAAGAATATATTATGTGTATTATACAGTTACATGCCGCTTTACAGAAGCACATTGCCCATAAACTACATGCCCCACAATGCATCTCAAATTAGACTTTTTTCTTCAGAATTTGGCTTTTCTTTTTAAATCATTTTGTGACATGCTCACTGAAGAGACTTGCAATTATTTGCCCTAGACTTCTGCTTTCAGACGTAGTTAATTATGAAGTTATTCCCCTATCCGATAATAATCCAATGCAGAGGCAATTATGTAATATAATACATTATTTTATATATATTATATATTTATATATGTATATTTATATAGTCTTGAAGTTACAACCGGCCCTTTGAGTGCAACCATGATGCTGATGTGGCCCGTAATGAAATTGAGTTTGACACCCCTGCTGTAGAGTGAAAATGGAACGCTCACGCTATTTGTTGTTTGTATATATCACGCAGTCTGTTCTTCTTCTCTCGGTTATCACGCAGTCTGTTTTCTGGTTGTTGCCTCTTTTGAATGACGAATACACACTACCGCCGCCTGCTGGTAAGGAGAGTTATTGCCACTCACGCATGCGCAGTTCCTACGTGCAACTTGGCCGTCGGCTGAAGTCTTTGCGGTGTGTTCCAGTGCGACACATGGCCAAGACGCAGAGACGCGAGGCGACACAACAGTCGGGGTCCGTCTGTGCCAGTTCTTTGGTGTCAGCTTGGTGTGTCCGGGCCTTAAAAAGGAGATTTAGTCTTATTGAGGTAAATCAAGTAAAAACGTGTATTGGTTAAATTATTATAATACAAATACTTAAAAATGTGAATTACATATGTGTTTAGAAATTGTACACATGGATAACTGAAAAAATTATAAAAAGTGCAAAAATGCTAATTGCATTATACTTGCATTGCAGATATTTCCAAAATGGCAAGAGAAGGGTTATTTTATCTTCCACTAAGAGAACATTTTGATGAATATATAAATCGCACCACTTAATTAAATGTCTTAATAATTTCAAATGAATTTGTCCTTCACAGCGCAACACTTGCAACACAAAAGCCGTGGTTCCTTTCTTCTCCGGGCTTCTTGCCGTCTTTCAGAAGTTTTTGAAAAGAGAAAATGTCCTTTTATTACACGGCAAACAGTTGTTGGTGTCCTTTATCACACATGTCTTTGGAGAGAAAAGAGAGAGAGAGCCATGCAGACATTTAACCTTTTTATATAGTCTCACAATTGAGGCTCTCAAGGCCTTTCATTTGTGAAGTTCCTGTGGAAAAAAATCAGGGAGCTTGGACTCATTACATCTACCGGTACAGTATATTTATATTTCAGCTCCAATCAAAGCTAGCCAATATGCCATCCCTATGTATTTTCTCCTCTGAGCCCTGCCTCCCCACTATAATTTCCACAGACATTTTGTGTGCAAATTCAGTAATAGACACATTTATCACATCAAAAGGGATTCAATTTTCTTTTCAATCATCCACCGGTATGAATAGCGCCACATCCTCTGCGGCCAACAATGAGGGGCCATTACCGTGAGCCAGAGGATGGCTTTGCCTTCTCTTTGCATTCAAGGGGAAAGTGTGTCAAACTGTTTGCTGACGCTCACGTTTGTTCTAGGCAAATGGAGACAGCTTTCAGACAGGTTAGTATCCAATTTTACTGTCAGACAAATGTCATTTTTGTTTGGGGCCACGGTAATCATTGGGCTCAGACGACGGTGTTCCTCGACAGTAAAGCCTGCAGTTAGTCCATTTAATACTCTAACTCTCATGTCAGTAACAGATTGCCGAGTCCAGACATGACACCCGCTGTCTCCTCATTATGTGAAGAGGGAGACATGCAGGATTCAGGACTCGAGGTGAGGAGGGAGGGGTTGATTGACCGAGACATTGTTGATCTTAAATTAAATACTTTGCAACTGCAATTAATTGTTTGGTTGCACTGACAGATCTGAGATGTGGAAGAGATAGTTTCCGTCAAGCCTTGGAGGAGCTGCAGGAGTGTTGTTCTTACAGTTACTGTACGTCACTTACTGCTCGTTCAAGGCTGACTGCTTCTTTAGGTTAGGTAAGGTAGGTGAGGTCAAATTAATTCAGTCAGTATTGTACAATGCTGTAGTTTATTTCCCGTTTAGAGAGTTATTATTATTAACAAAATAGAAAAAATGCTTCTTCATTTGTTATCCCCTTCATCCCTCAGACTACTCCGAAACACCTTATTACTTAATTCACTTAATTGACCTATGAATGGTGCTGCATTAGAGGTTTTCTCAAAAACACAGCTATTGACTGCAAAAACATAATCTTATGTCAAATAAACATTTTAAGTTGCTGAAAATAAAAAGCAACTGTAGCTAAAATTAGTTCCTACATTTAGAAAAAGGTGTCCAATAAATATTAGTACAATCATAAAGACAGACCATGTATTAGCTTTTAATTGAGATGTCTCATGTTTCCCTAACGACTGGTACTACTGACTAACTACTGCACAAAACTATAATATAATAATGTAGTGAATAAATACTCTCTGATTCTTTGAAGGATCTCGCCCCCCAAATGCTTCCAAAGCATGACTCTGGTTGACTTAATTCCATCAAATAAAGCATTTAAGGATCAAACCGTTGCCAGTGTCGGCACCATCACGCTTTTTTTTGCAGCTAACGTCTCTGCTGACTTTTCTGTCATCTCCTGCCACAATTTATACACGGCCCCTTGCTGCCAAACCACCCGAGCCACAGCTGATGATCTCATGCCTGCAGCCAGCACCGGACGGCCCAGAAAGCTCGGCTTAATCTCATATCTTTGGCTCCTTCTCTCACCACAATATGTTGGGGTGCACATCGTCCAACAATGCTGTCTTGTCTTAGGCCTGCGTCGATTCGAAGGGGCAAATCGTAAGCTAAATCATTCTCAATTTATGCATTTGAAGTCTACGGCGAGCTTGTGATGCAAGGAGGTGGTTGGGACAAGGTTTACAGAGCATGGCACTGAAACAATTTCAAAATGAAGAACGAGCCACGAAAACCACGTCAGCTCACAAAGCAGAGGTAGACTTTTAAGTTAAGTAGAGTGATTTCTAGTTGTGGTCTGGCTTACGAATTGTATTTGAAGTTGGGGCAATGAACAATAATTATCTGAATTGAGACCCTGCAAACTGAAAATAAGAAACATTTCTTATTAATGACATATTGAAAGTCATAAATAATACAGTGCAAAGATGCTGTGCGTGGATTTATTTGACTGACTAATTTATTTCACAGGATGAAATGAGCAGCCGACGCCGAGGATGATGTTTAAAATACAGTAGGCCTATCTCAATATCAGCAGTCACATGTGTTCACATTCTGTCTTTCTACATTAAATATGTATCACATAGGCTCGGATCCTGACCTTGGCTTGGGAGAGAGCTCCCATCATTTCATCTTGAAATAAAAAGAAAGACTGCCAGCAATTATAGCACGTTAATTACATATTCACTTTCATCTGCTGGAGAATCACACAGATCTGCCTTCAATGCTGCTGTTGGGTTTCTTTTGATGCAGGGGAAAAAGCGCTGTACTGTATTTTTAAAACCTCTGTCAAGTGCCCTGTCTAGTTGATATCTGCTTGTCTTTACCTGTTTTGGTTATGAGCACGGCTCTTGTTTAATCTTTGAGAGTCAAGGGAAAAAAGGAATACAAATAGGTAATTAAAGAAATTAGTGATTACGTGCATGGATTAGCACAGACAGACCGAGGATTGTGATCTTGGGTAAAACATATATTAAAACATTTGTGAGAAAAACATCAGCTGACGCTTTTATCCAAAGGGAATTACAATAAAAATAAATTAGCAAGAATGCTTTAAGTGAATTAGATTTCAAACGCCATACCGTTGCAGTGCTACTACGTTAGCTTATATTAAGCTAAACCATTGCAGTGGTACTTTTTGCCGCTGCTTTTAATTGAACTATTCACATCTTAAACTGCACTGTAACTTTTATCCATGTATTTTTTCTTTTAATGTTTATTTTATTATCTTTTCTTTTTAATGACTGATTTTAAATGCCATTTTCTTAATGTCTTTCACTTTTTGTAAAGCACTTTGAATTGCCTTGTGTTGAAAGGTGCTATATAAATAAACTTGCCTTGCCTTGCCTTACTACGTTAGCTTATATTAAGCTAAACCATTGCAGGTGCTACTACGTTAGTTTAAATTAGGCTAAACCATTGCAACTGTGAAGTCCACTGAGACAAATGTAACATTTGTGATATTGGGCAATATAAATAAACATTGATTGATTGATTGATGAGGTGCTACTACGTTAGCTTAAATTAGGCTAAGCCATTGGAGATGCTACTACGTTAGCTTCAAGTAAGGCAAACCATTACAGGTGCTACTACGTTAGCTTATATCAGGCTAAACCATTGCAGGTGCTACTACGTTAGCTTATATCAGGCTAAACCATTGCAGGTGCTACTACGTTAGCTTAAATTAGGCTAAACCATTGCAGGTGCTACTACGTTAGCTTCAAGTAAGGCAAACCATTGTGAGTAGGCTACTTCTAGTTAGTTTCAAATAAGCTTAACCATTTTAAGTGTTACTATGTTAGCTTCAAATAAGCTAAACCATTTCATTGTACTATGTTAGCTTCACATAAGCCAAACCTTTCTAAGTGCTGCATACAGAAGGGATATTTTTTTATGGCCAAGCTGCAATGAAAAAAAACAACAGGTGGGTTTACAGATCTTATGAAAGTGTAGATCAATTGTGAGCTTGTTTCAACCATTTTGGAGCCAGGATAGCAAACAGGCCCGTTTTTGTTGAGGAGAAAACACACATTTAAACACACACTCACTTTCTCCTCTCAAAGAAAGAGTCTTTATTCTGTCTACAACAGACTCTCTTTAGTGGCTGTTGTAATTTGTCCTGTCAGGGAGTATAAGGAGGAGGTTGAGAGGTTTGATAAACACTCTGCACTCCCTATCCCACATTACCCTCCCTCTGTGTCTGTGTCAAAGAGCAATTTACATAGAGATGGTAATGTCGCTGCCATGTTAGATCGGAGGGCAGCAGAGTGGAACAGTGTCAGCCACATCAGCACAACCTGCGAGAACAGAACGTTTCACTGGGAGAAATGAAATTAAGTCTGCATGCAACAAGGGCAAGAGAGAAGAGAAGAGGAATTACATCAAAATAGCTTAGATTTGAAGTTAAATATACACATTAAACGATTCGAACCACTTTTGGAAATGTAAAACACAGATGAAAATGATTGTCCATAAATAGAATATTACCTTTGATATGTTACTTAATGCAGAGGTGAGGAGATCAAATCAGAGCAAAGGTGAAATCCTCACAGCCATCTTTGTCACAAACATGGCCTGCTATGCACAACGACATGCTGACTGCAGTGGGGTTTGAACCTGTGCTCCCCTGATCCGAACACCAACGCCCTATGCACTGCGCCACACACCTCCGTCTATCATCGATTTAATAAAAGTAAGTAATCATGTGCATGTTAATTTAAAAATGAAGACATATTTTACTCTCAGTTCTCTTATTCTGAAAGCAAAAGGCTCCAAAACTAGAGCTCACGACCAAAAACTAAAGTAAATATATGCACCAAATGTATTATTTATAAGATTGTAGTTACAAAGGTTTCCTAGTCATCTTTTTTCATTTTCTATTTATGCTTTTCAGTCGCATAGGCGCAACTCTATTCTGTCTGCAACAGTCTCCCAGAAATTATGTTTGTTCACCACTTATAAGTTTTAATATATATATATACAGTACAAAATGCTGCCTGAAATTTAGTTTTTTTATCACCAAAGTGAAGAAATGTTTTAAATGAAAATATCTGCAAAGTGTTAACTGCCATCGAATTTCATATATCTTCCTACAAGACTTGCAATCAATTACGTGCATGCAGCAATTAAAGCATGACAAGATTAACAGAAACTTGAGACAGAAGCAATACATTTATCTTATTTCAACAAAAATGTTCCCTGACCTTAACAAAAGCACTGTTGTTTCTTTACACAAACCATGGTTTACCATGTAACACGTATTCTCTGGTGTCAAAGTTAGTAAGGGAAATAATTATCCCATTTAAAAACAATTATCCGTAGAATATAAATTCAATATCCACGACAGTGTTGCTTTGTGATTGGACAAAGTTCAAACAGAAGTAATAACAGATGTTGTTATACAATGACAAAAGTCTGTTTTATTAGTCACCTATTATGACAGCAGTTGAGTCATCCTCGAACCCAGAGATATACTTTTGTTTTTACTCGTGTGAAAATACCACACACACACACACACACACACACACACACACACACACACACACACACACACACACACACACACACACACACACACACACACACACACACACACACACACACACACACACACACACACACACACACACACACACACACACACACACACACACACACACACACACACACACACACACACACACACACACACACACACACACACACACACACGCTCTTCCTGGTGAGTGAGTGAGTGAGTGAGTGAGTGAGACAGACAGACAGACAGACAGACAGACAGACAGACAGACACACCTTAATGTTTAACCAGGAGTGTTACTATCGGACACAGGAGTAAATTATATAATCTCTATATTTACTCTTCTTCAAAAGTACTTGCAATGGAGATTTTTCAAAGTAGATGCTTAATGTTTAGTTTTTTCTCATTCTGTGTGTGTGACTAACTCTTTTTTTTTGTTCAAATTGAAAAACATACGAACAAGAGCTATCTATATGAGGTAAGTAAAACCCTTCATGTAACGTAACATTTTGACACAACTGGCATTTCCTCACACTCAGCGCAGTTTTGGCAAAAACATCCCACAACATGTCATTCAAACTGTAAATACCCCGGAGGCCAAAAACAGCTCCTGCCAATTCAAAACAGTGTCAAACACACTCAGGCTTGTGAGACATATTAAACCTAAAGGCTGCAGATACTGAGGCTGCTACATGATACACTCCGTCATAACAACTGTGGATACACACTGTTAGCACACACACACACACACACACACACACACACACACACACACACACACACACACACACACACACACACACACACACACACACACACACACACACACACACACACACACACACACACACACACACACACACACACACACACACACACACGGTTTGCTACTGTCTGCAGAAACAGGCAGCGCTACGTAAAAAACAAATACAATTCTCTCCACAAATCCTCCGAGACGCTGGATGGAGGGAGAGGAAAGAAGAGTGTGTGTGTGTGTGTGTGTGTGTGTGTGTGTGTGTGTGTGTGTGTGTGTGTGTGTGTGGGGGGGGGGGGGGTGTGTGTGTGTGTGTGTTTGCATTTAGGGGGACTGGAGGACCTAAATGGAGAAGGCATGCTGTGGTGGCCTGTTAATGTTCAGGGGGGCTCAGAGGACCTGAGAGTCGAAAGTGTGTGTGTGTGTGTGTGTGTGTGTGTGTGTGTGTGTGTGTGTGTGTGTGTGTGTGTGTGTGTGTGTGTGTGTGTGTGTGTGTGTGTGTGTGTGTGTGTGTGTGTGTGTGTGTGTGTGTGTCTTAAGAACAGATGAGTGTGTTAACAGAGGTACTGAGGTTAAGTAAGGCTGTTCTGAACAGGCCTGATGTTTTTTTAAAGAGACAATGGAAAAACGTTTAATGTAAATTACATAAACAGATTGGACAGAAGAGAATGATAAAGAATGTCTGTCTGTATGTAAACTCTATGCATGTGCTTTTATTTTGCTGAGGAGAGTAAAACCATGGGATCTAGGACATGTTGGCCTGGCTTCACCTTTTTCTAAGGGATGTTTCATTGTGTTGTAAAAATACATATGAGTTTTATATCACAAGTTGAAATATTGTGCAATCAATGTTTTAATGAGCACCAGGATGCAGATGCACGCAAATAAGAATACAGGTGGATGGTTACACGCTAAGATGTCAGGTAAATGTTTGGCTACAACAGTAACTAGTGTGAGGGCATAACAGGCATGTGGTGCTGTCAAAATGCACACACTGCTCAAATGTTCACAGTGCTTACAGGGCAGTGCCTTAATGCCTTAATGTCTTTCATTTTTGTAAAGCACTTTGAATTGCCTTGTGTTGAAACGTGCTAAATAAATAAACTTGCCTTGAGGAGAGTATCCAACCGTCAATGCAGCCTGTTGCAGTTCCTCATGCTATGTTAAAATGTCAACTTTTAGCTTCCTTGTTATTTTCTTTGAATAACTTCTGCCAGTAACGTATTAAGCGGTGCCTTCTTTAAACTTTCTTGGAGAGGTTTTTTTTTTTTTTTTAACCTTCCGAGTTGCTGCTGTTGCACCGAAAATCACGCTAAAGTGGACTAGCATTGTGGTCGGAACAACGGCTATCGCCACAGAAATATAGACGAAGGAGGAGAGCTGGGTCCAGATTTCAGGAACGAAATGGACTAGCTACAGCTTTAGCTAGGAGTCAGAGAAAAGATCTTAAGTGTAGTTTAATTTGCTTCATATAAACACGGCTGCACCTTATGGACCTGCACCAGTATCTGACTAGAACGATTCCTTTGATGGCTTACTGACTGTTATTGCCAACAAGAATTGCATCTAGAGCTTCTCCATGTCTTCACCATGAGCCTGAGTCTTCACCATGTAGCCTACATGAAACTTAATTTCCCCCTCAAATTGAAAAAAGAGTTTTGATTAAAAACTATCAGCGTATATAAATGGCTATACTATAAGTCAGAAAATAGTTTTTTATGAATCAACCCTCAAGTTACGTCTAAAAACACTTACATAACATCAGTGAGGGTGAAAGGATTTTCATAGTTAAAGTCTTTGTGTAGTTATGATGGTGAAGGTTTAAGGGTGACTTAATCACGTCAGTGAAGGTCCTCATTAATGTATATTTACAAACATGTGTGTGTTCATACAGTACGTGGTGTTCAGGACACACACACACACACACACACACACACACACACACACACACACACACACACACACACCCCAAATCTTTCCACAAGCTCTCCGTCCAATGAGCAACTGCTCCGGAGTTATTTCAGAGAAAGAGGCAGATTGAAAACGTACATTTTCTGTCACTGAAAAGTAATCACCATTGTTTCTCTTTTACTTTTACGTAGTGGAAAATAAATTGCAGCTGTGAATATGTTGAATGTTTGTATCAAGGCCGCACGTCTTGGGACAAAAAAGGAGCGGTTTGCGGCTCGGCGCTGAGCGTTTGGTTTGAGAGTCGATTCTGACCCAAACAGAGCGACCTCCTGCCGTCCTGCTGCCACGCACACATTAAGGTGCACTCAAGCTACAATTGAGCGAACTCACAGCAGTCCACGGGGAATTCTCACATAAACACACACAAAGAACAGGTTTCTGTTTTACCTTGAAGGTATACGAAAGTAAAGTTTACTCGGCAAGCTGGCATTTATAAAGTGTCTGCATGCTGAATTCAGACTGAATGGAGTGAAAGACTCTATAGGAGGGGTGTCAAACTCAAGGCCCGGGGGCCAAATCCGGCCCGCGACTTCATTTAATGCGGCCCCTCAAGAGCTTGCAAAGAACATAATATGTTTATTATACGGTTACATGATGATTTACAGAAGCACAATTTGACCTTTTTCTCAGAATTTGACTTTTTTTCTCAGAACAAGTTTTTTTCTCAGAATTTGACTTATTTTCTTCAAAATATTCGCTTTTTCTCAGAATTTGATTTTTTTAAAATAATTTTGTAACATTCTCAGTGAAGAGACTTGCCCTCGACTTCTGCTTTCAGACGTAGTTAATTATGAAGTTATTACCCTATCCGATAATAATCCAATGCAGAGGTAATAACATAATTTTATTTATATGAAATATTGATATATGTATTTTGATATATAGTCTTAAAGTTACAACCGGCCCTTTAAGTGCAACCATAATGCTGATGTGGCCCGCGAAGAAATTGAGTTTGACACCCCTGCTCTATAGGATTTACACAGTGTATGAAAGCAATGCTGCTCCAAGATATCATGCACTAAGAAAATGTTCACAGAGTCCATTATTATTTATATCAAAGGTCCATAGAGTACTTTGAGGATTTTACCAGACAACCTTACATTAGATGTCAAAGCACGATCCAAAAACGCTCTTTACAATCTTAAAGTGGATAGTGTAGTTTTTGATTGAAAACCTAAACACTCTCAATAAAACCAAGGACAAAATGTTCCACTGTCTCAACCTTACATCTTTACAATATATGGAAATCAAAAGCTTTAAATTGGAGCAGATTGTCATCAGTATTGAAGTTGAGGAACTGTATAAGATATATAGAATGTCAAGAGGTACAAGGCAGTGCATTATATAAAAACATGTACAACTCCAAAGCTGTATTAGGGTGAGAAACATCAAACAAGCTTTTATATATGTTGCCTGTGTGTGCACCACTATAGTATTTAGTAAAAGACACTCAAGTCAGATTGTCTTTATTTGACTGGGTCATCATTGGACAAACTCTGCAATCAAAGATCTGCGTTGTGTATATATTATGGTAGCTGGAGGTATAAGCCACCAATGCCAATCGGACATAAAAACAGCATTTTTCAATCACAAATGTGAAGAATATGAAACAGATCAGCAAAAACCTACATTATAGTTGAATTGCCCTTGAAGAGACTAGCAAGAATAGGCTAGACTTCAAAAGTATCCAAACACAATATTGCTTTCCCTTTGCTTCAGACTCTCTCAAAGCCAACCTTAAAAACCGCTGAAGGTAGAGCAGAGTTGACGACAAAAATGTTTCTAAAATAAATTGCGTAAACAAGCTTTAGTTATCTCAGAGACTTCCATGTTTCAATGCTCAGGATCAATGAGAAAATCAGTCAAAAAGAAAAGGGAACATTAGGCAAAACATTTCCCAATCATCCTTTCTCAACAAAACAGCTTCTCCACCTTTGCCCACTACAACATACCCGTCTACATATTGTTGAAATATATAATTGAACTGCATTTCAGGGGTTCGTTTTTTCAAGTTAATGCTTGTTTTCAGAAATTGGTAGCAAAGAATATAAACATGCAGAACTGTAACAATAAAAAAAAAATGTTAAACCTAGTGTTACTTACCAAACGCATGTTGTGTTGTGTAGCATGTTGAACACATTTCCTTTCACCTTAAACACTTGCAAAGCCCTTTTTAAAAGTGTTTTAAATCCTTAATTCCTTGCAAATGTTTGTTATCTTGCAGTATTCTTCTTGTATGTCTTTGCCGGTGCATCCCTGTGTGTCTTAACCCATTAGCGCCGCCTGCAGGTCACTGGAGTAATAATAATAAAAAAGGGTCTCTGGGGATTGTCACGTTTTTCAAATAGACTCAAGACTTACTTACAACATATAAAGCAATTCATTTATTTTGCCTTTCAAAGTGGTATTCAAAAGTATTTTAGTGTTACAACACAACCAACAAAAGTGGTTTTGAAAATTCAAGTTTTTCAGCATATTGGGATTTTATTTTCATTGCATAACAGTTATTTAAACTCCGTAAAGATTGAACGAGCAACTTACAGTATTTGGCATAACTTCTTGTAGGATCACCACTAACAGCTTTCCCTTTTACAATTGAAAATGACGAGCCAGCGCTCAAAGAATATCAGTCGACAGTGGCTAATAAGATCTTAAAGGTGGGGTAGGTAATTCACTTCAGAAACACTTGTTATTGTATTCCATGGAATGCTCTTAATGCATGAAATGCTTTGACAATAAATACATTAAAAAAATTCAACTGTGGAAGCCGTGGCGCTGTAAAAAGCACGACCAATCATCTGAGCCGGCCCGGCTAAAGTAACTGGATGGCCTACCTGCCTGTCAGCCTTCCATCTGTGCACAAACTCATCTCGTGCCCTCATTGGTCATGTGCGCGTTCGTGTGTGTTGGAGGAGGGGCTCTGTAAGGAAGTCTGAAGGAAGGGGCAGATTTTTTCCGGTTGTGTATTTTCAAATTCTAGCGCACTCGAGCTGGTTTCTCCATTCTTACCTACCCTACCTTTAATGTATGTACTTGTGTATTTGTTTTTGTGAATGGATTCCTAACTTTTTTGTATCATTGCCTTGTTCTGGGTTTCCCACATTCTGTATTGTATTGCTGTTATGGATTTATTTTGTGCAAAACTGAAGCATAGGCTACAGCTTTATGACAGAGTTTCAGTGACATGAACACATTAAAACATTTAAAGCAATTCATTTTATTTTCTATAATAATCAAACAGTGGCATTCAAAAGTATTTGAGTGAGTCTTGACAAAGAGACAAAGATTTTAAAGATAAAGTTATTCAGCCAATTTATTTTCATTACATTACTTTTATTTACTGTCTATTTTCCTGCAGTATCAAGGCATGGAGCATGAACCCATAGCAGCTACAGATTAAAACCATATGACCACTGTACACAGACCCCTAAAAAATGTTGGCATTAGCCCTTTACCCTCCACTGACTTTGGCCAAAAGTTGTGAAAGTGCGGATATTAATTTAGGCTCAATGTTGTGGTTGTGTTTCAGCAATTAAAAATCTACTCTTGGTCCTCTAATGGGAGCCAGCAGGCACTGAACTAGAGATATCAGCAAACAGAAATATTACTCTGTTAATTGGCTGTCCAACGATGATGGCACAAAAATCATAATTAGTCTTTGTGAGTTCTATATATGTGGGAAGTGTGTGTTTGTGTGTGTGTGTGTGTGTGTGTGTGTGTGTGTGTGTGTGTGTGTGTGTGTGTGTGTGTGTGTATGTGTGTGTGTGTGTGTGTGTGTGTGTGTGTGTGTGTGTGTGTGTGTGCGCGCGTGTGTGCTTGCGTGCGTGCGTGTGTGTATGTGTGTGTGTGTGTGTGTGTGTGTGTGTGTGTGTGTGTGTGTGTGTGTGTGTGTGTGTGCGTGTGTGTGTGTGTGTGTGTGTGTGTGTGTCTTTTGAAATCATTCAGTTTTAGTCCAATGCTGACAGAAAGTAAGGATGATATAATGCGCCAGAATCAGTCATTATTCTCTCTTTGCAACAGAGCAGCTTCAGATGTGGGATCACAAATAAGTAAATATTGTATACTAATTACAAATGGCTAGCAAGCTAACTAGCTTCCATACAATTTGCAATATCAACGCTAGACTTTCTTTTCTCATCGGGTTTGTGTGGTTAATAATGTCAGTCATACTGTCCGACAGCATTTCCTGTTGGATTTTATAAATTGAGTCCATTTAAAATTAAGCGGGCAATGTGGCATCATGACAGCTGTGATGTAGTGCAGGTGGACATTTCAGAAAGGTAAGAGTACATGGACAACAATAGATGTGTTAGTGTTAAAGCCATATAGTTCAGATCATATGTGTATATTATTTTTAGGCAAAAATATCAAACCAAAACACTTTTTTTATCTTTTCAAATGTACTTCTTAATACAAGACATCACCTTGCTTTGGGAGAAAATAACCCTCTATTACTCCGTTTAAATAGAATTGGAAACAATCATGTTTTAATTCAGTATGCATGATGTTCAGTAAACGACCAGTCAAACGTGTTTTTAAACGGAGCAGAAATAGAACTAGTCCCCCACTTCAAGTATCTTGGAGTCATATTGGACTCGAACTTGACTTTTAAGAAACATATCAAGAAAGTATCCAATAACATTAACTTCAACTTGCAACATTTTAAACAAATCAGACCTTTCTTAACTGTCAATGCTGCAAAGTCATACCTCCACTGTATGATTCTGTCCCACATTGAATACTGTTTGACAAACTGGTCGTTTGCTTGTGCCACAAACCTGAAACCCATAGAACAGCTGTACAAGAGAGCAATCAAGGTGTTTGACAGAAAGCCAAATTCAGACCACCACTGTACCATCCTTGAAGAACACCATTGACCATTTAAAGCCCCAGGGGAATTCATCCACAAAAAACACACTGGACGCTGCACTAGGTCAGAAACCAGAGGAGACTCTGAAGTCCACCGTAGACGGACCACTTTTGGACAAAATGTCCATTAAAGGCAGCTCATTGTGGAATAGCCTCCCAACTGAGATACGGGATTGTCCCACTCTCAATAGTTTCAAAGGTCAACTCAGAGAATGGTTAAGAAACACACAGACGTGCAATCACCGCTAAATGCACTTTAACACAGGGGTATCTCCTCTTGCACATTATATGTCGTTGCTGCTATATATTACCATGTCATAAATACTTGTGTATGCTGCACTTGCTCTTTTGCACCTTTTGCATTTCATGTATTTTGTTTTTGCTATTCTTAAATGTTTGATGTGAGGGACTGCGGATGGAAATGAGCTCAAAGCTAAATCTGGCACTGTTACGCTTGACACATTTGAATGTTTTAAGTGTTCGTTAATGTGCATTGTCCCTGCCAAATAAACGATTCAAATATAAACGAAAATAGCATAAAAGTAAATGAAATTACTTGGAACCGTTATTAAGTAGACTAACAGATGAAAAAAGGGTCTGCATTTCTCTGTGCACACAAAAAGGAAAGGACTCGCATCCCTTTTCATCTCTTTGCCCAAGTAATTACACTTTTAAGTTCGAAGCAAATTATTTTACCCTCATTTGTGTTGAGTGTAAACTTCTGAAAGCACTTTCAAAGAAGACGTTTCTCTCATTTCCAGCCCTCTGAAAGAAAACGAGCCAGACAGAGACACATTTCTCTGTGGCAAAAGAAGTGACCCATATAATATTAAACTCTCAGGAGAGTCACAGAGGAGTGTCTCCTTGCATTAGACCACAAGTCCTCAGATCCTTTTCTCACAGAAAGTGTCTGATTGATGGTTTCAGATAGAGGGGAAGACATGAAAATGACTGCTTCTTGCCCTCTCATTATCCAGTTATATTTCTAATGTGCATCTCCCGTATTTAATGCGGTATCGCTGACAATCTAATACCTGTTCATGAGAGACCTTTTTGATGGTATAAGCAGCTTAATTACCACTTTAAAACTTTAAAAGCATTGAAGATATGTATGTTTTTATGTATATATGTATGTCCACACATACAGAGGACGGTGGAGGGGGAGGGAAATGAAAATTCAAGAGCTTTAGAAACCGAGAAAAACTGAAAACAAGAGCTACAATACTTGGCTTCATGGTCGAACCAAAACAAGATCAAAGGAACCTGTGTTTTTAAGGCCGTCTGTTTAGGTCTCCTCTGCGTCAATACATATTTCATCGGGCCTCAACACAGCGAGGCAGGAGCATATTCTATCACAAAGGCCTCTGAACACAGTCCCACGTGGACGCTGGACAACACAAAGCAGCTCAATTGTCTCGACTCTGGGGTTGGGGTAACAAGTCCAGGCTCCAGCATTAGTGCCCTTAGGTTAAAAAAGAAGCTACAGAGGGAGAGAGAAGACCCTCAATTGTCTCTCCAAGGAGAGGAAGGCTTATGGAGGGATAGAAAAAAACCTGAGAGTGATTTTATCAAAGAGATGACAATACAAAGGACAAGTTCGGCAGACAAGCCCTCACATATTTATATGCACACACTTGCTGCATCATCCCAACCACTGGAAATGTATAAACTCAGATTGTGAGCCCTTTTTAAATACATTATGAAACAATCACTGAGTTATCAATGTGTGAAATAGTAGATGTTTTAATGACAAGTTGTTATAATGCACTAGGAGAGACTGTCCTCCCAACGAGACCCAATGTTTGTGGAAGGTTGGAGAATTAAAATACAAAAAACCTGCCAGCTCCCGGAGGGCAAACAGGTAAACACTGGGGTCTTCCTCCTCTTAGTCTCTTAGCTTTCTTGATTTCTCTGTACACTTCATTCAAAAGGTTTTCTGTGTCCCTGTGCCCGTGTTTGTGCAGAAAACTTTATGTATGAATGCAGTTCCTGAGAGATAGCCAGAGGTCGGTGAGGCCCTCAAAGGGATTTTAGCAGTGTGGACCCTGAAGACCCACCCACACTCTGCAGGGACTATTTAACATGTTATGTTTGCTCGCTATAGTGGTGTCTTTGTTTTGTATGAACAGAAATTCAACTGCATCCTGTTTTGTATTCGTATGTTTTGTATTGTATATATAACTTTTAGTCATGTATCTTTTCTTTTAATGTTTATTATCTTTGCTTTTTAATGACTGTTTTTAAATGCCATTTTCTTAATGTCTTTCATTTTTGTAAAGCACTTTGGGCTACCTTGTGTTGAAAGGTGCGATGTAAATAAACTTGCCTTGCCTTGTAATTAAAATGTGTCTTTTGAAAGATTCCTCAAAGGTTTCTGGTGATCTGAGACTGAGGCCGTTTCTCAACCTCGAGGATACTGGCTTCCAAGCCAATATTTCAAGGATGCTACGTCATCGAATGCCGCCGAATGACTGTTCCAATCTCCAGCATACTTGGAATTCCACCGAGGCCGCGTCCTTGGTTTGGGGGAAATTTCGAGGCTGCACATGGGTAGACTTCACGTCCTTAAAATCCCCACAATGCTTTGCGCACGGACCAATTTCAAAAACCCTTGCGGAGAATGGCTGAACCGACGCAGCACAGCACACATTTAAATGTAAGTATGTAGTGGCGTAGAACGTGGCGTGTTGGTAAATATGTTACTTTGTTACATTTGTTATCACCAAAAATGTGTTCCGTGAAAGTAAAGCAAGTTCATAATTAGATAGACATCGTGAGGTATTTATTTTCGGTACAGTTTATGTTGAAACCGTTAGAGAGAGTGGCACACTTGTTAGCCTGTTCCATTCTTCTTCGTTTTCCGAAGCCGCGGCTTGGAAGTATACTTGCTTCGTTTCTGAAGGAAGTGACTTGGAAGTACGCGACTACCAAGCCAGCATCCTCGAGATTGAGAAACGGCCTGAGGGTGTTACTCAATGTCGAGGAAGGCTGCTCCAGAGCCACAATTTCAAGGATACTACGTCATCGAAGGACTGTTCCAATGTCCAGCATACTTGGAATTCTACCGAGGCCGGCGTACTTCGTTGCAGGAAATTTCGAGGCTGCACATGTGTAGACTCCGCGGTCTTAAAATCCCCACAATGCTTAGCGCGCGGACCAATTTCCAAATCTTTGGCGGAAATCGTGCTCCATTTAGGGAGGGGCCTCGCATATGATGCACACCTGCACACCTGCTAGGAAGGATTCTTGCCTCGTGTGAAGCCGCTTCTGAAGGACCTGACTCGGAGGTAAGCCTCCTCGACATTGAGAAACACCCAGAGTTTCATCTTCTCAGAAGTCCACTAGGTGTGCATGTCAACTAAAACTTCCAATGAGTGATTTTTGGACATTTGGGGGTAATAGGTTATAAATACAAAACAGACACATTGAGAAACATTATTTTTTTGTTTCTGGCCACCTGGCGAATATACGTCCACATTGTATTTTCTTCTTCGCTCTGATTTTGGTCTTCACCACGGAAAATCGGTTAATTTAGCCGCTAAATTCTACAGTGAGTTCACAAGCTAGTCTGAGTTCAGACTTTTTCTGTATTCTGATATTAATCTCAAAACTAAAAAAGGAAATTTGAAGTGGCCCTGTATTCCTTTTCAATTGTTCTGTCAGCAAACTCTTCAATATGTTATCTGGGTGTTCTTGCAAGTTCCATACATTCTCAGTAATGTTGTTATGGAGGAACTTTATATACACTTTTTAATAAAGAAGCAAACATCTTTGTGACAGTAATTCACTAGAATAGCACTGCATATTGCCTTTATTCCATGCATGGTATACAACAATGGTATTTATTGTTAAATAAAAAGTATTTATTTATCAAAATCCAAGACCATTTGTATAGATTCATTCTCCAGTGGTGGATAAAATATTTGACTCAATGGCATGAAATGTTTAATAGAATATCTCAACATGCCACACAATGCGCTTTGACAAACAGTACATTGTTCATCAGGTGAAAAAGATCACATTGCCAAATCTGAAACAAACATTTTAAATAATAATAATAATAATAGTGAATAAAGGACTTCAAACATCAAACTGAAAAGAAGTTATTCCAACTGTAATAATTTAGTTTTAAAAGGTCAAGTGGCTTCTGATTGAAAACACAAAATAGATAATATTTTCTTTCAGACAATAAAGAGAATTTCTCCAGACAGAAGTCTCGGTCCTCCAGATGCTTCCGATCATTTGTATCGGAGGAATTTCACCGTGCGATCCACTTGAAAAATCTCTTTCTCTGTTTGTCAGATAGCCAACATGCTTCGGAGACAACATATTGAGACATTGTACGAATAAATTGCACAGTGGCAGAATATAAAGCGTTTCATTCTGGAGGAGGTTATCCTTTCATTTGTCAAATTGTACAAAATGCTTACTGATATACATTTCCCAGTGGAACAAAAATAAACGGTACACATTCATAGCATTTAATAAGGTCCCTTGGTTGCACTGGGCAATGCACGTACGTACTTCTGGATTCATGCAAGCTGACACAATCTTTTTACATTTTTGCATGATTGTCGGACACAAAAACACACCTTCCCAGTGACGAACCGAGGCTCTGTTTTGGGAATGGATGCTTTGCTCATGAGTAGGGTTGCAAAGGGGCGGAAAGTTTCTGGTACATTTCCATGGGAAGTTAATCTGGGGAAATTTGGAAATATTTGATGCAAAATTAAACAAAAAAACATGAAATTTCATTTTTTTTTTTTTTAAGTAGAACAGAACAAGTTTTAATTATTTTATTGAACAATTATTTGTTCCATTGAAGAACGAAAACAGGAATGTTGAGTTAAATGTTACTCATCCCCCCCAACCCCAATCATTCAAAAATGAACAAAAATGCACCCCCCATCCAAAAATCCCCACAAAGTCCCGTTAAACGAAAAGAGCC
Organism: Notothenia rossii; assembly: GCF_949606895.1. Taxonomy (NCBI): domain Eukaryota; kingdom Metazoa; phylum Chordata; class Actinopteri; order Perciformes; family Nototheniidae; genus Notothenia; species Notothenia rossii. The sequence goes on along the minus strand of NC_136903.1, from coordinate 7,457,903 downwards.
CTTCTCCCTCCAAAAAGTGCCATTAAACATGCAAATCTTCCTTCAAGCGATCTTCTGCATTTTTGCTAAAGCCTTTCAGTCAACGGGCTCTTCCTGGGCCTCATCAACATCACACTCTGAGTCTTCCTCTTCAGTGTCACTGTCCAGCCTTGTTGAGGATGGCTCTGTGTCAGGCTCAAACAGCCTTAGGTTTGCCCGAATACCAACCAGCTGTTCCACTCTCACATTTGTGAGCCTGTTGCGAACCTTTGTGTGGTCTCTATAGCCATGCAGTAAGCAGTGTGCTATGGCATGGATATTCAAGTGTACTTAAATGGCATTGGTTTGTTTTAGTCAAGATTATGCTAAAATATACTTTCCCCAACTATATTTAAGTTCCCTATGAAGAGCCAACCTTCAATTTGGAAAATTCCCGTTTATTCCCATAAATTCCCGTGGAAAGTTTCCATCTTTAAAAATTCCCGGAATTTTGCAACCCTACTCATGAGTGACGCTGCTCATTAGTCCTCTCCTCTCATGAAACGGTGAACGTACACCATCTTTTCGCAGGAGTTGAGCTCTGCCCTCTGTTTCCTGAGCAGTGCGTCACACAAAGCTCTCCTCCATGTTGGAGCACAGCAGGAAGGAGTCCACGAGCCGCGGTTTGATCAGCTGCTGGTGGTCCGCCGCCTCGATGCTGTCTGGACACCCCGCTGCCAGCCTCCTCAAGGCCGCCTGACACACACACAAACACACACACACACACACACACACACACACACACACACACACACACACACACACACACACACACACACACACACACACACACACACACACACACACACACACACACACACACACACACACACACACACACACACACACACACACACACACACACACATCAGTATGTATGAGTAAAACCAGCAAAACACATAATGCATGATAATATTCGGCCTATAATTATATATACAGTATATACCCATATGTACTGTTCATACTGCATATACTTTAGCTTGTTATATGTTAATACCTATATCCTTCTATAGATTACACTACACTGCACTGTCGGTTTTGGTAAGACACTAACTGGTCTCAGCATTTGTATTTTGTGCAATGACAATAAGGTTGAATTTGATCGAAGGTAATTTAATAATGATGGCAAACACACATCAGTATGTATGAGTAAAACCAGTAAAACACATAATGCATGATAATATTGAGCCAATAATTATATGTCTTTATATTTATATTGTTCATACCCATGTACTGTTCATACTGTATACTTTAGCTTGTTATATGTTAATACCTATATTCTAGTTTACACTGCACTGCACTGTCGGTTTTGGTTAGACACTAACTGCTCTCAGCATTTGTGCTTTTTGCAATGACAATAAAGTTGAATCAGAATCAGAAGGATACAGAATTGTATTTAATGTAATCTAATAATGATGGTACTGCAAACAGTAACATCACCATATGTTATTGTTTTTATTTGTATTGATACCGTTACTTTTTAATTTTCCCTTATTTGAAAGCTTATAAATCTTGTGTACTTGAACTTTTTTCTTATCTAATCTCATTTTATCTGACGTATCCTGTTTTATCTTATCGTACTAACCCTAACCCCTCCAAACCCCTTATGTGTCTGAGTCCCAGTCAAAATCTCCAAACGTATTTATCCTGCACTAAATCCAGTTCTAAGAAACCTATTCCAATAATCCACCATGACCTTTTTTCACACACTCCTCATGTGTTTTCAGGAGAACATGTGTGTGACGTCTCCGGCCGACCCACCCAGCAGAGGCTCCAACATTTACATGTATGATTACAAAAGTGTGAAAGCTCAGCAAACCTTTGAAGGTACAAATTCAACAGTACAGTGAGGAGGAGAGCGAGGCAGCCCAATTAAGACCCTGACCATTATGGGCTTCAAATCCCCTCATCTGGTCGTCATAATCATGATCAGAATGAGAGAGGGATGAGAGGCGAGCAGGGCTTCTATTCATGATATGTACATATTTAAAACATTCATCGTTTGAGATGATGTGGACCCGTCAGCTCTGTCCACATGGCTTAAAGATACGGAGGGTGTGATATATTTTCAATTTTCACACATTGCCCTGTGGATGTAATTAAATCGGACAGTCATTTGGAGCTCTGATGTTAAACACATGCAGGCCCGCGGTATAATGCCCTCAGTTTGTACTATTTAATGTAAGTACCATACAGCGAGTACAGCTGGAAATGTATAGTGTTTGACTGAAATGGGCGGTTTGAATTAGATATCTGCATTCATGACAGGGAGTCGTTCAAACATATCTCACACACACACACACACACACACACACACACACACACACACACACACACACACACACACACACACACACACACACACACACACACACACACACACACACACACACACACACACACACACACACACACACACACACACACACACACACACACACACACACACACACACACACACACACTTTGTACCTACCAGGCAAGCGACCAGCACTGAGTCGCTGTTATTTCTCTCAGTGGGGGAGCGACACAGTTCAATGAGACGAGGAACAGCTACAGACAGCGGAGGGAAAAAAACAAACATTACAAATGTTCCCTTTTGATATCAAATATAAACAGAGGTGAACAGAGACAGCAATCGCTTAGACATTCGGAGTAGAAACACTTCAGATGTTGATAAAAATGTAAGAAGATTAAGACGTCAATAAACGTTTAATAAGGACAAATGTAATACTTGTTCACTAAGTCCCTCAAGAATGATGACGAATAGGATCCAACTACAATGCAGTGAATAAAACACTTTTGTGGCATGGAGTTGTTAAATTGGCATTACCCTTTTTTACCTACGATACGATAACACTTGATTGACAGATCACATTTTTCTTGCATCAGAGCAGCTGCATTTGCAACAACAGGGAAATTGCTGGTTTAATCTCTTATTAAATGCTTGTGTTTTTGACGCATGCATGTACAAGGAACAGGGAACCCGAAAACTGAGTAAAATGTTGATAATGAGAGGTTACAGGGGGCCGTGTTTACCAGCAGCAAATCTATATCAAAGCCCTATTTGCATTCTCTCACACAACAGAACAATCTTCATTCATCCAGTCGTATGTTCAATATTCCCGAACCACTCTTTAGTCAAACGTTTTTATCAAAATTAAAAAGTTTCACCCCTTCCATACTGTGGCACAAGTCTGAAATATAGTCCATTTTCGGGGTCTCCTTCCACCGTTTAGTCACACAGGAGATAAGGAAGACAACGTTTTGTTGAATCTTTTTAAATCACATAAGGCATGGATTGTGTTTTAAGAATTTCTCCATAAAAAAGCAAAACTGATTCAAGGCTTTTTAACTTTTTGCCAGCCGGGTTTATTGGACCTTTATTCGTTTTCGAAGTGTTGTGTTTTCCAGTTTTTCGTCACTATATTTTATTCCTCTCAAGAAGAAGAATATAGGCAGAATAATACTTTATTCTTCTCACAATGGCAAATTGAATTCTAACTTAATGTTTCCTTCAAACACACAGGATACAAATGAGGCCCAAAACCCACACATTCTCCACCGAATGCTTTAATAAAGAGGCGTCGGAAGGGAGGACTCCTCAAGTGTTATTAGGAATCCTAATTTCTGCCCTACCTTTGAGCTGGATGGCTATCTGGGAGACTTCAGGGTCTCTGCTCAGCCGGGCCAGAGTCACAGCGGCTTTCTGCTGAACTCGCTCGCAGGCGGCGCCCTCCGATGGACTGACGGAGGACGGCTTCTCTCCGAGGAGCAGCAGCAGGCGCTCGATTCCTGGGAAGAGACATAAAACATCCTTCAGATTATTAGCATGAAACCAAAGACTCAGAGGTGCCAGGGTGGCTTGTAAGGAACAGAGATAAGATAAGATGAGATAAGAATGACTTTATTGATCCCAATTTGGGTAATGTTGGTGTTGCAGCAGCATAAAAAGGCATGGCGTTGGACAATACAATTAAATAAACAAAACATAGATAACTCAAACGGCACAGAAAGGAAGAAATATGGTACAGAAGTTACAGTGAAACACACAAAGAGAAGATTATGAAAGAACGAAAAGAGGAAACAGACAGCTTACACGAGGCAGACACAAGCCAACAAACACTTCAAATTGAAACATAAGCAAAAAAAGACTCAGATATAACAAAGTGCTCAGGTGATTTGGAAAAAAGCCCAATTTCACACAACCACTCTCTAAAAGGATTGAAACCAAAAGTGCAATCAAACGATAGGAGAAAGATTGAGGTGGGATCAAATCAACACAGTGAAGTTCTTCTTCATAAGTGCTGAGATTCACAACTTCATTATACAACAATGAACAGTTTTGGCAAGTCATTGTCAAATTGCATAAATATTCTGTAAAGGAAACAATAACTAGTCTGTTTATGTTTATCGACTGAGGGACCAATATATATATTAGAGCAATCATTTAATTACTGTTCAATTGAACAGATACTGGCACAATTAAAGTCTTTGCGTGTATGTCATTATTAACATGATTAATTTAATTGGGTTGTATTAAATGGAATATTTTTAACGCGGTAGACTTGCATGCAAACATTTAAATAAAAAAAATACTGAATTGAAGGGATAACATAATGATTTAAAATAGTATTAGGCATTTATTTTCTTTCTTTTTTAATATGTGCATCTGCTCAGTAGGCTGATGTTTTATTAAAGCACTTTCAGGCTTCTTCCCTTATAGTGTCTGAAGCTGCCATCTTCAGGATAAAGGGAGAATTACACAGATGTTTCTTGACCGTGTAACGTCCATTTATGAATTATTATTATTATTACTGTATTTTTAAATAAGAGTAAGAAGGTGTACCTTGGTCTTGCAGGACTTCGGGAGCACACTGCTCCAGAACTGAGAGGTTCGCCAAGATGGTCACCACCTGAGAATAAAACAATCAAGGGTCAAAACAGAATTACACCCTTAAAGGTGGGGTAGGTAATTCACTTCAGAAACACTTGTGTTATATTCCATGGAATGCTCTTAACATCCCGATAGCAATGAAAATATTAAATGCTTTGACAATAAATATATAAAATCTTTGGAAGCCATAGTGCTGTGAAAAGCACGACCAATCATCTGAGCCGGCCCGGCTAAAGTAACTGGATGGCCTACCTGCCTGTCAGCCTTCCATCTGTGCACAAACTTACCTCGTGCCCTCATTGGTCATGTGCGCGTTCGTGTGTGTAGTGCAAGAGATTGTTGGAGGTGACCAACGTGCAACTATTTTTGCACACTTGTATAATGTATATAGTATCATTCCTTTGGTTTTGAACTCATATGCAGTGACGTGTTTTCATGCAGCTTAAACCAAACCATTTCTCAACAAGGACTCTGTAAAGTGCATAAATCTGATCTGGTCTGGTGCTCCACCTGGTCTTTGGAGTAGGGCGTGTCGACCCTCTGCCGGTCCCTGCAGGCCTGCAGCAGGATGTGGATGGCGTTGAGCTGCAGGAGGATCTCACAGGCCATGCTGTCGAAGAACGTGATGTTAGCCAGCGCTGCAGAGGCCAGGAGGAACACCTCACCACAGGAGGCGCTGTCACACAGCTCTGAGAGGGAGAGGCATCACTCGTTAGGGACAGTGGGTGCTTTTAACATGACATAATAACACACATTCAATGAGAGGAGATAAACCATGAAGTGCAAAGACCACAATATCTTCTCCAGACTTCTCCAGTTTTTTGTGTTTGGCAACAAGATCACTTGTCATACATATTTATAGGTTTTACATTTATCTGTCAATCAGGATTTTAAGATTTTTGAGTTTAAAAAAGATTTAAAGAAATTAGATAAGGTGCTGTAATGAGGAAGCATACAAGCTTTTGTCCATGTTAAAATGAAATGCATTACAATTATTGTTTTACATGACATAATATGTATTGCAAAATATCTGCTCTGTACATTTCTAATTATAAAATGAATTTAAATTCAGGTAAACTTCTATTTAAAACATTAAAGACCAAACTCTTTTATTTTAGAAGGTGGGTCATTCCTAGCATTCAGTGCCATTTAGGTCCCCACCACATTATATCATATATTTTGTATTTAAAATGTCTAATGCTTATTTTTTAAAAGCTTGGTTTTAAATGTTTATCCCCCTCTACCATAAAACAACAATGTTATTTAGCCAGGATATTCAAAATTCTAAATAATTACTCTGATTTGAGCACAAGTAGGTCAAATAGAGAGGCGAAGTCCCTCCCTTTCCGGGGGAGCTCCATGGGACCTTATTTCTGAAAAAGTATGTATTGAAGTCAATGGAGAGAGAAAGATTATCTTTCGATCCCGTTTGAATTGTGCCACGAATTACACATATGATGTTTGTCAATTTAAAAGATCATTTTGCAAGTCAAAAAATAAAAATGTGTCGTAAAAATGTGAAGTAACGCTTTTTTTGTGTGAAACCGCTCAATGAACTACATCTCCCATCTCGCACCACACACCAAGACGGCCGTCACGTTGGCACATTTCACTTCTTTCTTTCAGAATGAGGCGGAAAGTATTAAAAGAGGTGAAAATCACTCGAGTCTGGGCGTGTTGAGAGCTGTACATACACACAACGGGAGTGAGTCGGTTCCTAAGAGCCAGCATGCGGGACCGGGGTTCTGGGATTTGTAGTCTTTCTAGTTGCGTATTTTTTATAGTCTTATATTTCAACAGTTTTACGACAAACTGTGACTTTTTTGACATGGAAATGTTTATTTAAATTGACAAACATCATATGTGTAATTCGTGGCACAATTCAAACGGGATTGAGAAGATAATCTTTCTCTCTCCATTGACTTCAATACATAAAGTTTACGAAATAAGGTCCCATGGGTCGGAAGTAGATGGGTGGGACTTCGCCTCTCTATTGCTGTGTCCAAAATCATGTTTGCTCAACTTCTGTAACAGATATAAAAAAAAGAAATCAAATAAATACAAACAAATTCTACATTTGGGTCACTGTTGCATTTTGCTAATATTCCTCACCAAATTGTTGTTGTTGTTATTAATTCATTTTTATTGTTTAAAGTTCTTTTTAAAGTGTGCCCCGTTTGAATGTCCCCCCTGTTACTCTCATTTGAATCCCTCTGGACACGCCCCTTTACTATTCTACTATTTGTATGACTCCAGAAGAAGGATACGTTTAGAGTGGGAAAATCATCTTCAAGAAGCAGAGTGAATGCATTCTTCCTTCAACGGTTTTTTAATGTTTGAAAGAATTTAACTGTTGCGGCAAAGCATAAATGTCCACCTTGTTATGCTCATTTTTAGTGGAAACTGATCATTTGTTTTACTTTTAGAAAATATGGCAAATATCTCGATGAAATATGTGTTTCTGTTGTCACCAAGTGCTAGCTTGATTATCCTCACACATGTAGCAATAGCCAAGTTTAGCATAAAATGTCCACCCTGTTACTATTTTTCACAGTAACAGGGTGGACTCACAGTAACTGGGGATGATAAAAAAAATGTAAAAATAACATCCTGAGCTTGACCAAAATGTGTTTCTTATACTTTAACAAGCCATCATTCAGATTAAAAAAAAAAAAACATGGAAAATTATGTTTTTTATTTTTGCTTAGCCTAGCTGAAATGGCACCGAATGCTAGGAATGACTCAGATACCCTGTGGAGCTTTCCTGAAAACAAACTAAAACTACGATTATATTGATTACATTCACTGTTACATTGTAGGTCTCATTGAGGTCTAACAAATCATGACATATTTTATTTAATCAAGAATGCTAAATGCTGTATATTTAAGACCCATGATTAATATCTTGCCATCTTCCTCCTCACTTTGTAGCATATCTTGGTTTTATCACCACTTTGCACTGTGGGAATGTGGAAGTAATTTGTAGACGTTGTATATTGTCACCATTCCTAATAAAAGGGTCAAAAAACTAATTTGAAAACCTTTAAAAAATACATTTAAAAAACTGCTGTAATTCTACTATTCTCTAACTCACTTTTCGTCCATGTTCCACCCAAATAACAAATCCTGTTTCTGTGAAGAGACTTTAGTCAAAAAAAAAATGCTGTAAGTCAAAGGTCAAGGGTTACATTAACATATTTTTGAGATGAATGTTCAATAAAGACATATTAATCGGTGCCCATCCACTCACTGATGAGCGCGGTGACGATGTCGTGCATGCTCTCCAGGAAGCTGGCGAGGTGTTGTGTGGAGGTGTGGTGGGGGGAGGTGATCTGAGCCACCACCGCGGCCGCCTCCGCCCGCGCTGCCTCCACGCTGCTCTCCTCCGTCAAGATGTCCGCCAGACACAGGATCCCATCCACCTGAACACACACAGACACATCAGGAACCACAGAAGTAGAAGAATTTATCATAGCCTGTTTTATAAATTCAAGATTCAAGTGTAGTTATGACAATGACAATATAGGTCAAAGGCTCCTTCAACAGTGCAACACAATGAAACAGATATAGTGCAAGTAAATAAAATAGAATATAATAGAAATAGTGCAGAATAGTCTAAAAGTAATTGGAATATTGATATATATATAAGTTGCAAACAGATTAATGTTATGGATGTTCTTTCAAAAGTTCAGGTGTTTAACTGTCTTGTGGCATTTAGCGGTAGTTTCTATTTTCTGGTTACTCGTTTTTGGCACTTCAAATGCATTTGACATTCTGACCTGAATGTGGAACTGATGTTAGCAGTAACACTTCTGAGGCAAATTAAAAGTTAAATCAGTGTCAAATATGTTACTAACTTGACTATCATGACACAAAGGTTGATGTTCATTACATTGCAATACTGTAGTCAAGACAATTTTTATATTCTGCTTGTCCTGTTTCCCATTTCAAATGTGTTTTATACACTATTAAATAACAACTTCAAAGCGTTTTAAGACTTTTTAGATTTCAGATCCATATTCAAATGACTTTATTGTCCATTACATTTACATAAAAATGTGTCTTTGACCCCAGCAAATAAACAACACTCACCATACACAGAACAACACACATTTCACACACACACACACACACACACACACACACACACACACACACACACACACACACACACACACACACACACACACACACACACACACACACACACACACACACACACACACACACACACACACACACACACACACACACACACACACACACACACACACACACACACACACACACACGAGGCAGTTGTAATAAAGTGCTAAGTGGATTGTTCTTCCACTGGCCTACAGTCCATTAAATGATCACGACAGAGCAAGGTACTCATGAGTATTAACAACATATAATTGCATTAGTTAACATGTCTTGACTTTAAGTTAAGGTCTTGACTTTAATGCGTCATCCTGCACATTTTGTAGTGTAGTGTTACAATATCAAATGCATGCACTGTCACAAGTATATTTCCCCACAGTAGAGGTTCAGGGTCTCACTCTTACTCTGAACACCTCCCAGCTTCCCGTCCACTCAGACAGTAAAGTGTCGGTGGTGTCAGCTCGGCTCAGAACTTGCCGCTCTGCCCGTAAAGCCATCACAATTAAAGCCAGCACTCTGATTTAACGGCCCAGAAACTCTTGTATATCCAGCTGGCAGAGACCCAGCTGTGAGCATCACCAGAGTCAGAGAAGAGCAGGAAGTTCAATCAGGAGCATGATGTCATATCTACCCTCTCATTGTGTTTGCTTGTGTGTGCGCACGAGTTGGTGGTTAAGGCTTTAGGAAATGTAGAGCAGATATTCATCCACTGGGTGGCAGTGCTGCATAGTTCATTCAAACTGTACTACAGCTGCTGATTGGATCTCAGCATCTGCTGGAAGTTATTGTTCTCAAGTCTCGGAAGTGTGTAAGTGAAAATCATCCATACTATAAATCAGTGATGCAAACACAGGTATGGTGAAAAAAGAGAGAACTATTCGAAGCAGAAAGAAACAGCATAATATACCATCTGCCAAAGGCCTGTGCTATAATCCTTCAATTAACTGGCTGTTCTTTATAATATAATCAGATCAATAGGAGACAGAGATGTTAAGTTATAAATCAAGGGTTTTTATTATTATTTACAGCAGGGGTGGGGAACCTTTTTCCTTTCAATTTTTACAACATCCTCCGAGGTCCCTACAAATGATTGAACTCAACCTCTGCTTAAAAAAACTAAAATCACAGACAATTCATTTGGCCTTTCTTTCATGCTGTGCAAAGAAAACGCAACCTCTTAATCCAGATATCTTACCATGACTCGTGCATGCATGTGCACGGTGTGGCATGACCACCAAAACAGAAAGATATGAACACAAGATGTGTGCAAATGTACTTAGTATCCATGTGAACATGATTTAAGTGGGGGGGGGACCTAACCTTCTCGAGGGGGGTCCGGGGGCATGCTCCCCCGGGAAGATTTTTTTTTAAATATTGAAGTTAAAAGCATCAATCTGGTGCACTTTGAAAACAACGTGAGGAGATCTATGGGTACATCTTTCAACACCCATTTGAAACAGAACTGTAAGCAGATTTTTCTTTTTGGATATTTTACAAATCACTCCCCTTTTAAACTCTATTCTTGTTATTTTTAACAACTTTTTTGTTACTGTCATATAGTATTTTATACCTGTTTTTCATTTAGTCTCTAATGTCTGATTAATAATTATAATGATCATATCAAGGTGTGCCTTAACCTCACTGAGCTGAGGTTATTTGAGCCTCTCAGGAGAGAGCTCTCTTCCACCTGGTTGTAGAAAAGCTCTTTAAATTCGTTAGCATAGCTAGCTAACCAGATGCTAATAACAACAGATTGCCACTGTGCTTACAACTAAAGACACAGCCACGCAAACACTGCGGCATGTGTACGGCTCCTTATGGGTACTGCAATATTTGAATAGCTGGAGCGGCGTTCCGGTGCTCTCCGTAAGCACTCAAGTCTAGTCTACACTCCTTTCAGACGAGACATAACCATGTGAAGACACGTTACGCTCGTGTTGTGTTCAAGGAACCTGTCCTTGGCCAGGAAAAACAGGCACTCGCTTGTTTAATTATTTTGCGATCTAAATTTCTTCTTCTTTTTTGAAGTGAGAAGTTGTCCGTCAGTCGGACGGACTAACGGACGGACTGACGGACCACCACCCCCCCCCCCCAAAACGAAAACTCTTCGGTTCTCCACGAATTACACAAGTCACCCAAAGCAGCGTTAAAAAAGCGGGAGGCGCCGAAAAGCGACTAATTTGCATCACTGATAAATAAAAATGCAGAGTCATAATCTTCAGGATTGTTTTTCCATGTTGCCAACTGTCACCTTTAATTATATCCTGGTGAGAAATCCATGACTGAAACATGTCATTTCTACCTTTCAATGACAGTCATTCTTGCTTTCATTAAGGTGAGAGTACTTCATGCTTTGCTCAGCCATCACTCCTGAAACTAAAGTTTGGAGAGGATGATCCGGAGTGAGACGCACACCTGTCAGTCTTCTCCTCTGACGAGCATCAGCGCAGAGCTTCACAGGGCAATTCCCTATTTTTGTCTCTCCATGGACGTCAGCAGAACTGTGCCATCCGACCCACTGACGTGGAACAATCCACTTTCCACACCCCCGTTCATCTCCCCCACCTCTCCGTTTCCTTCTCCTCCCTTAAATAGGATATTCCCCAACTCGTCATGCAGCACACCGGATGGATCTCAGTCAGTTTAATCTCTGGGTTGACGCCAAAATAAAACTTTTCTGTATTACGAAGTGTCACAACTCAATCACAGGCAGTCTTGTCGAAAATATTTCCATCAGTGACCACAGGAAATAAATTCAATTGTGGTTTTGTTTTAAGGAACAAAAGTGCAGAAGCCAAAAAACTAAAATCAATTTGTTACTTTTTCTATTTAGATAATTGTATAAAGTGTCTTTATATAGTTTTAGGACAATTGAATAACTGGTGTTTCACCCAGATAAGCGTGGTTTTGCAAGACATAAAACATAAACGTTGGCAAGCTCCGTGACCTTAAGCCAGGGTTCAGATATCATATGCTTGTGCAGAGTGCCGTTTTTGTTTTGATTTAAATGAGAAGTTAGATTTAATAGGACGTACGGGCAAGATGTACTGTTCTTTTTATCAGATATTTTAAGGCCAGACAGTGACTTTACTGATAGATGCAGTGTTGAAGGGGGGAAACAGAGGGTTCGACATGATGGTTCAGTCGAAGTCGAAGTCGAACTTGCGTACTGGGCAGCAGATACTGCCTCTGTGCCAAGTGTTCTTACCATGAAGCCAATCAGCGGGCCTTAGTTTAGTTTCTTAGGCAAACTACATGAGTGATACCGTATATTCCCTTCTTCCTCCGTCTGTATGACATCTCTAGTGTGTGCTTCATTTAATTATTTTATATTATTTAAAGCGGACCTATCATGCTATATTTGAATAATATAGTGTCGGACCATACCTATCTAAGGCATATTTATACTTTTTATTTTTCAAAATACCAAACAGATCATGCATTTTAGCCATTCCTCATTTTGCTCAATTGAACACTGTCTGTGCATGGGCTGATTCTGTGAGAACAGCACCACCTACAGGCCTGGCGTATGTACTACAGCGTCTCCAGCGCTTTCCAACGGCAATGTCCGTGGCTGTCTCCTCCTGATTGGTGGAGTTGGCCCAATAGCCGTAGCGCCACTTCTGTGACGTCATAGAAATGTTCAAATCTGCATCAGTCTGTATCAGATCCGTTGCAGCCCCTTTTTAAGAGATTTGGGTATGGAGGAAAATAGAGAGGTTTGTGTTTTCTGACACTTGGTGAGTTCCCTGGAACACCGGGGGGGACACATATTCATGTAGAAAAGACGTACAAAAGTGCATTTTGCATGATAGGTCACCTTTAAGTTATAATCAATATTTGAAAACGGTAAGCTAAAGGTCATCTTTTGCAGTGTAGCACGATATAGAGGTTTACTTAAAACACATCCGACACCACATCCCAGTAATCCGTCCTCCACACTTCCTGTTGAACCTTTCTTTCTTAATACTTCTTTAGCAGCTGCATTCCTCATCAAGACTCTTCAACACCATGCTATGATGTTCCAGTTGGGGATAACACTGAGCTAGTACACAGTTTATCCACCAATGAGCAGTACAGATGATACCGATCACCCTTCAACAATGACAGGTGTGTTTCTCAAGCCTGAGCGCTCGGTGGCGTAGACTCGCCTGACAGCCCTCCCCCCCCTCCGGGACCAGGATGCTAATCTGGGGCGGACTTTGGTTCCCGTTAAGAAACAAGTGTTCACACTCTGATGGTTCCTGCTGTCCCAGCTGCTGAGCAGAGACACCGCTGTGGCATCATTACTAGCCCGATTCAGGTTATATTTGTCTTTCTGTGAACGCTCGCTTGACACAGGTGCGTCTGGTGTTTATTTTGGATTAACTCTCAAAAGAGAACAAACGATAACAAACAAAGAAGGAAGTATCATTAGCTTTCTGTCTCCCTGCCTTCTTTACTTTACACACACACACACACACACACACACACACACACACACACACACACACACACACACACACACACACACACACACACACACACACACACACACACACACACACACACACACACACACACACACACACACACACACACACACACACACACACACACACACACACACACACACAGTGAGCAGTTTGACCTGTGAGCTCAGCAGTCAGGAGGTCTCCTATAATGATCTCATCTCTGAACCGCAGACACACAGTAAATCCTGACTCATCTCTCTCAGTGAGTGTACTGTATCATTCTGTCATCAGAAGTGAAACCAGCGGTAAACAGCATGATGCCTATTTTCTCACAGTCTCCGATCCTAAAATTATACAGCGATCGTT
>NC_136903.1:7430437-7443825 GCF_949606895.1 Notothenia rossii | reverse complement strand
TGAAACGTATGCCTTGTCTCGCAGTGGGTACTGTATGTATGACAGCCTCCCCCCCCACCCCCCCCCCCCCCCCAAAGGGCTACATCAAACCACATTGAGTTAATAAAGTGATACCACAGTCGGTCCAGTATAGTGATCACTGCCTCCTCCCACTCCCACACACTGAGTAAACGAGCAGAGACCAATCGATGACAGCCTCCGACAAGAGCCGTTTCTCAAAAGCAATTACACAACTGTTTGTCGTGCACCGTCCTCTTCAATTCCCTTTCTTTTCATTAGTGTGCAGGGCGGTGTGTGTGCCCGTGTGTGTAAACTACTTGTGTGTCTCTGCACATTGGACTAAATGAATGGGCGTACAGTAGGTGTGTGTGTGTTTTGGATTATATGAGTAAAAGAAGGGGGGGTTGCCTCTCCTCGTCTGCGTCATAGAGGAACCCCATTAGACAGGATGAGCCTTTTAGTGCTATTGAGCCACAAGGCTCACCCATGTCAGACGCTAAATCACAGCTGAATAGACAGCTGCTGGGTCTCAAGCCACATCTTCCAATCTACATCACTACTTTCCATTGTGCCGCCTAACTTGTCGCACAGTGACAGACTGAGACATATCGGGGGACCTCTTTAAAAAGTATAACTTTATCTTGAATACTCATATCCAATTCAGCCTTTTGACCTTTCATTCAAAACTTTAAAGGGTCCCTATTATGCTTATTATTATTCCTGTAGTGTGTTATACAGGTTTCTTTGCATGTCAATGTCTGCAAAGAATAACATCTCAAAGACGGGGCTCTGGTTTCAAACAGAGGGAGAAGATCAAAATGAAGACCTTTTTGAACATTAAAGCATGGAGACATGTCACAGCGGAGACACCTTATACTAATATGAACCTGAAAATTAGCATTATATGGCTACCGAAAAATACCAGCTCCTTAAAACACAACCGCTCAACTCAACGCAACTACTAACTGTACCCGCGGTCAGAGAGCGGAGATGTTTACCCTTTGTGATGTAATATGACGCGTTTGACGTATGACCTTAAAAAAAAACGTTTTTTAAGAGCAGAGCTCAAAATTGCTCCTTTCCCTCTGAATTCCTGCCCTTATGTCTCGTAAAACATATCAAATCCTACATTCACTTTTTTAATTGTAATTTTCAAGCAAGTTTAAGCATAAATGTAGAAAAAAAAAAAACCTGCAAGATGCTCTCTAAGCTAAAATGGATAAGCATGACTGTGTACTTTGTACAATTTAATTTCCACTACTGGTTCTACATATGCTGCCAGGTTGATGGTGAAAGCTTTTAAGTTTATCGTGACCTGTAGTGATAGATGATAAAGGATTTGCTGATTAAATGTTCTATTATTCATCTGAATCTTGACACTAAGTTATCAAATAATTGTAGCTGAATAGATAAATATGTTTGCTTCTGAATTGTATTGAAGCATAAAGTAGCTGAAAATTGAAATGTGAGTAATAGCACATAAGTACAGCAATAGAGTAAATACTGCCTGTCACTGTGTCGCTGTGTCATAGTTTGGCTTAAAATAAAAATGTTTCCTGGTGCCTTCTACCTAGTTTACAGCAGACAATGTGTTGCTCATCTCTCTGGGTCTATATATTGTATTCCTGTTTGTGTGTGGGGGTGAGTGTATCCATACTGTACGTGCATGCTTACGTATATGTGCTCATGTTCTCAGCGTGGGTGATCCTTTTGGGTCATCTTCACCCTGGGGAGCTGAACAGGCCGTCCTGTCTCCTCCAAAGTTTCCCTCAGTTCCTGAAAAACTTTTAAGTCAATACGCTAACCTTTTAAGCTACCCCCCCTCCAGCACTCCCACCCTGGTGTAAGTTATCGCTGGGGACACAATGACCGCTGTCTGATGCTGGGGTTTTATTGGGTTTGAACAAACATCATGCTATTTCAGATCTCAATGGATGTATTTGGCCAATGAAGGAGCAATGTAGCAACAGATGGCAACACATATCAATGTTGTAATTGCTGTAACTGTACTGCTGTGCTAAATGAATTTGATGTCATACCCATACAACTATGGTATTTCCACATGAGTTTAAATGTTATGCCTTGTGTGGCTTGGTGGGACTATTTAGAATCTCATAAAAACATTTTTGTAATCTGCTATATGTGAACCATATTTATTTATTAAATCTAAAACTTGAATGAGCCAAAAACACTTTATTGTATTAATTGGTGAATGCTTTTTGGAGATGTAATACATTTTAAAACAGATTAAGATGCAATTCTGCATTAATTAATCCTCTACCTCATCTCAAATCTGATATTTAAAAAAAAATCACAAAAGTTGAGACACCTGACTCACAGCTGCTCGTCGTTAACCTATCAGTTACCTAGGTTACATTTAGGGCGGTTTATTTGCAAAATCATATCATATTATTTACTAATTTCTCTAGTTTTTCTAGTCACGTTTTTTGTTGTTTTTGTTCAATATTAGCGATTCCCCTACACAAAACACAGCAGCTTTTTAATTTCCCTTGTCACAGTATGCATTTGTTTACAGTTTTCAACGTTTTTGTTACGTACGTTTATTTATTTTCTAGTCAAGTAAATTCTATATATATTGCCCCAAATCTTTAATATGGCTCAAAAGGCTTTACAATCTGTACAGCTTATAAAACACTTTCACATTTTCCCACATCATAGCAGCAAAAGCACAGGTGTAATAAAATAACCAACACAGTCTCACAGCATTTCGTGGTATAGTCACGAAATTAATCTATTGATTCTTGTTCACCAACACGATTTCGCCATTTTTTAAAAAGCAATGTAAATAATAACAATTTAGAAGGAAAAACAGATTTAAAAAAAATGCAGATTTCAGTATTCTTACACACAACGATTTTAACAGCAATGTATTTCTATTAGTAGTAGGCCTATATGTTTCGTGCCTGCACCAAATAATAACAAATTAGAAGGAAAAAAAGATGACGAAAAATACAGATTTCAGTATTCTGAGGCTCTGAGACATTTCTTTTCCTTGCGGACGGCAAAAAAACTCTGACATTATACAATTTAAAATAAAAGGGATAGGGTTAGGCTTAGGGTAAGATATTGAGTAAGAAAATGTTTTTATGAACCACACAGCTGTCTTCCAAGACCCGACCGGACAAAAAGACGTGGTGCACACGAAACACACTACCAATAGAAATACATTGCTTTTAAAATCGTTCTGTATGACATGAAAAAAAATTGAAAATCTTGTTGGTGAACACGAATCAATACATTAAATTAATTTCGTGACGATAACACGAAATGCCGTGAGACTGGGTTGCAATAACGGTGCTTCTCCTGCCACTGTGAAAAAAGGCCTATCGGATGATGTTTTATTTTAATAATTATAGTCATGCTAAATCACTGAATATTTCCCAAAGGAACATACAATCGTTGTGAGGCTCAAAGTGGCTACAGCACATAGCAACATGGTGTTGTCCATATAAACATGACAGTGTTGGGGCCATCAAACAATGAGTGGCACTCCTGTTATTGAATATCAAAGCTAAATAAAGCTTTATAAAGTGAAGCCACAATCCCTGTTGTGTTTATAGAAGAGACACGACTCTCAGTCTCAGCTGACAGCTGCTGCTCGGCTCGCCCCGCCTACACAAAACTATTAGAGTGAAGTTCGCTTGGTATTGGATCTTCGGTGGATATTTGTTGTTTCACTTTCGATGACTTGTAAAGCCAGCGATTAAACCCAGACTAATGAGTGCATTCGTGATTCTCAGAAAGGGGAAAAACAATTTGCAACCACGGGATTCAATACTTGAAGTGTCGCCCACAGATAAATGGAAACAGTCCATGCCAGATGAAGGACGTTCTGGGAAATGCAGGAAATAGCCGATGGTCACGGATGACTGACTTTAACACTGTCCGAGATGCCTTTCGATGTCACACTGCGATTATTCTACATGGCACTTAATAGCTTGTGAATCACTACAGCTATTAATATATATTTTATTGTTTATATAACAAGCCTATTTATAATACACACTTCAACATTTATAATAATCAGTTTTTATATTTAGCATTATATTTGTATTTTTGTAACAGCTAATCGTGTCTTAATGAGCAGAAGTTGTTGTTATTATGGTTCATTTTGCACAGTCAATATCGCAGCTATGATTATACTCAGGCTTCATGTTAGCATAAGCGTTATCTATTATGTAAGCTTAGGCATTGCTTTGTCAGAAACACTAAAAACCTACATGCACAGAGTTAAAACGTGGGGAAAATGTAATGTTTTGTTAATAATTATTTGACCGAATGACAAAGAGCAGTGATCTGTCAATTGTATATATTGCATCAGCTGTTGCTGCTAGAAAATTAAACATTTGTTTAGCGCAAACATGAGAAAACTAGCTTGAAGTTATGCGTCGAATAATGATGTAGATCACATGTGTCAAACTCAAGGCTCGGGGGCCAAATCCGGCCCTTGGTGGATTTAATTTCGGCCCGCAGGATCATTTCTAATTACTATTAGATCTGGCCCTCCGGTATATTGCATGCACTCACTCCATCCTGAGTTTCCTCAGGTCAGAGCCTGAGCCCAAACATTGATGAACTTGCACCCAAGATGAGATGCCAAGTATCTGAGCGAGCATCACAGAGCAGCACACTGAGTTTAATGGATGTTTCCTTCTGCACTTTGTTTCTTGAGACAACAGGGCATGTTTGTTTTTTTCTTTGAGGGAAATCGTTTTTTTGAAGCTGTTGTTGGCCTGTGGAAAAATGCAATCATAAGAAATGACTCTGGAAAAGCTGCAGATAGAGCCATAAGAAATGAATGCAACTGATTATTTAATGTTTAATGTTGTTTTTATCTGCAATAATGTTAGTTCCAGGTTTAATATGTGCAATAAGTTCATTTCAACAAGTTTTGCAATAAACATTGAACCAGTCCGGCCCTCGACAAGTACCCATTTTTTTATTTTGGCCCACCGTGTATTTGAGTTTGATACCCCTGATGTAGATGTAGAAATTAGATATAAGAACTGCTTGCTGACTTTAAGAAAATGCACCTGTCTATATCTCAAGCCTAGCAATAAATATTTTTTTTAGAATCGACCCATTTAACAATATCAAGTTTTGGATAAGGCAACAAGCTTTTCGGCATTCGAACAGCACTACACTAATTGTCAATCGTTCAAACTCTTACTTAAGAGCGGCAACTAATGGTTATTCGATATATGGATTAATATTGCGATTATTGTTTCAAATAACATATACAGTCTGTCGATGAGATATTATCAAATATATCTTGTGGGAAAAATGTCAATCCCTGTTTCCAATTGTAAAATATGGCAACTTTCAAAAACATGAAGATATAAAAAGAGAAAACTGTTCAAACTAAAAGAGAAGGTTGCATATTTTACAATGTCTTCTTTAAAGTGGTTCCATCTGTACACTTTAAAAACAGATCCTGATTTATTTTTGTCTAATCTATTTATCGACTTATTGTTTGAGTTATTTCTTTGTCAAATGTCTAACATTACATAGGATCATTTACATTAGGGGGAAAACAAGAACTAGTGAAAGCAAGATCCCATCTCGCTGTGTAAATGTGACTGAACTGTAATTATTTTCGATGTACAGAAAGCTTGAATCACCGTTGGGAGGAGGGCGAGTGTTGATGGGGTCAGAGCGGCTGATATGATCTATGGATGGCACTGCTCCCCGTCAGTTAAGGCCTGGCCCATCCAGATAAATCACTTCCTGAGGAGAAAGGAAGGCGAAACAGCACTTAAGTCATTATCCAACTGCAGCCTGCTGTAATGGCTCTCAATCTCCAAATCTAATCAGTGGCTTGCCACCACAAAGGAGGCACGCCACCTGATTAAATGCAAGTTCAAGTGGTGGAACTGGTGTCACTTTGTGGTTTTACGTCAGGGAGAAGAAGGAGGACTGTGTTTGAACACCTGGAGTGGAGTGGTAGAAGGAGAAGTGGGGGATAGGAAGTTTAAAGCAGGTGCTACTGTACACTGTAAAACATGTGGATCCATCCGTTAATGCAATGGAAAAAGTGGCTAAGTAGAAGGTCATGTAAACATCCGGGGACAGGTCTTCACTTAAAGAAGCATGATAACTGTCAAGGAGCATTCAGGGTGGTGTAATTTAGACAAGATTAATTATTTCATATTAATGTCCCTATTTTCTTTGTCATTGACCTTCGTATCATGTCATTCATATAATATGTTGACATGAAAAAGCAGCTTAACATCTTGTGATCACCTTCGACACAGTTTAAATTGAAATTATGTACTTGTTGTATGTAACATTATGATTGATAGATTCAAATGTACCCTACCCAAGCCCCAGGAAGTGCGCCAGGTATTTCCGTAGTGGCCAAACGGCGGTACTACAACCTCCGTGTCAGTCCGTGAAATCTTCGGGCTAAATAAATGACCCAGTATGAATACTTTCATAGCCCTTATTTAAAACCTTAGAGTCTAAAAGCTGTAAAATGCACCAAAAGCCAAATCCACGGTTAATTACTTTAATGGAGACCGGATGTGGGGCTTGAGGTAAGCTCTATAGGCAAAATTCTTTGTAGTCAACTGTACAGAAAATGTTAGTTTCACCAAGGCAGACGCATCTCAATAACATCCTCTCGTGCATCATAAATACAGTATGTTGACTAGTGTAAGTGCATCTATTTTCCTGAAGTCCTGATGAATTTTCCTTCACGTCTGTCCTTAACCCCAGATGACGTTTAAGGAATAGTGGTAAGGAAACGACAATGTTTTTTTTTTGACATTATGACTACCACCCAGTTCTCTTTATGCATCCATGGCTGCCATATTAAAATAGGAGGTGTGACTCTATTGCAGTCCACTTTTGATGACGTGGCACTCTGTAATTGGCTCACAGCAGACTGTTCTCACTCAAACTGATGTCCCGCTACAGTGTCTCTATAATATTTTAATAACTACCCGTTGTATATTTATGTAGCGCAGTAAAAAGATGCAGGAAATGTAGCTGAGTAGAAGGTCACGTTAACATTCAGGGACATGTCATTAGTTAAAGAAGTATGTTAAATGTCAAAGAGCTTTCAGGGCGGTGTAATTTTTCGTTGTTTATCCCCGGACATTAGGGAGATTACATTCAATCGCTGAAACCTCAAAGCATCAATCAGGGGCCTTCGATGTTGCAGCCTGGGAGGGAGGTCGGCCCCCTTTGGCTCTGACATCACTGTCTGAACGTCTGGGCTTTGCTTGTATCAACTCCACATTCATTCAAGAAAAAAGAAGCCAACGAGAAAAAGAGACCTCTCAGCGATCTATAGCTAGACACTTACAAATGCAGCCGACTGACGGAGCAACACTAAGGAGGGTTTGTGTTTCCGAAAAGTGCCTGCCGGGAGTCCTATTCATCATGATTACACCAGAATGAATGAAGTGACCTGACTAGGAGAAATATGGGGGAATTGAATTTGAGTCGGCCAGCGATTATGCTTGCCAGCTTGACTATATAAAACATTATTACAATCATTCAATCATTTATTTCATCCACTCACATTTTCTAATAAAAGGAAAGACCCCTTGCAGTCCTAGACGCTGATGCATAAACAACTCTATTATATATTATATTATAATATTATAGGCAAACCCTGAAGCTAATACAGCACAAATGAACAATAAGATGTTTTAAATACTGACACATCTACTCGAGTACAGCAGTTTTCATACATGATGCTGAACAGTGATTGTTCATTGTAGCAAATGAAACACTGCACAACCAGTCAAACGTTCTACTCAAACTGAAGTAGTGTGCAATGGTTTGAATTAATGATATATTAGAAATAGTTTAAAGGATGGTGTCTTTTTTTTAGCATTGCAAAAACACAAGAGCAAACATGTAAGCAGTAAATAGAGAGTGTGTCCGCCCTAGCACTCGTTAGCATGCGCAGCTAACTAGCTAACTTCCCTAATTAGTAACCAAGCGGTAGGCCTACTTCCAAGGCCAAAGAGAGTATAACATATCATAACATCTTTGCTGTACCTTAATGTGCCTACTTATGTACTCACATGTCCTATTTTGAGTCCGTAAGTGAGTCCAAATGCAAAGTATGGCAAATGATGGGCGCTATGAGTATCTGGACAGTGAACTTAAAGCTGTAAAAAGTTGAATGAGGACACTTCTCAAACTCAAATTGAAAAAAAAAAAAAAAAAAAAACTCAAGTTGTGCCACCACTTGCTATAGCTGTTGCTCCAGTGAACACGACAATGTACAAATAAAAGTGCTTCACATTCATCTCTATTCTCGTTTTGAAAGGAGGACACTGTTAATTGTATTGTGTTAATTGAGCAGGCTTTAATGATTTGCAACTGCTAACAATAACGTTGCTTGTAAGCTTCTGAGAAGATTCAAATTAGGGCTCCGTACAAGGAAATGCATTTTTACCTGGCAGAAGTAATTACCAATAAATATTCCAATTCATGTATTTAGCTTTAAAGTGCATATTTTAAAATGAGTCAGCTGGAAACCAAGTTCAGCAAGTTACAGTAGTCTGTTTCCAATAAACTCATGGAGCTTATGTTAGCTTGATTAGCTGGCTAGCTTCCAGCGACAGACGTCAATCCTGCCAACAAAATCAAGGGTTAGGGTTAACCACTTGTTAACCACTTGTTTCACAAATGGCAAATCTGTTACATTGTTATTTTAAACTGCATGTGTGCCCGTGAGGTAAATCCACAACTTATCAAGCTAACAGTCCTATTTCCTTTACAAGGGACTATTGAGTCAAGTTAAAGTTAAAACACAATATTCAGATCCTTGATAGAAATAACTATAAGGTAATACTTTAGGACAGGTATCCCCTTGTGTTCAAACTGGATCACAGACACTCACACGACAAACATTGCCAGACTGTCCCTTTAAGATACCAATACTGCTTCATATTTTGTGTATTGCTGACATTATTTTTGCTTCAATAACCCTGATTTACCTTAAAAACCACGGAGTGACTCAGGCTAGTGCCTTGTCAAAAAGCTGGGCAGGGCCAGGCAGTTCCTCTGAAGTATCTTAAGGAAACTTGGCTCTCGTCTTTGGAGTCATTTCAGATTCAATCACACTTGATCAACTTGGACCGTGTCCCATGGTATTTATAGAAAGTTAAACGTTATGCGGTTATAAAGCCTGGCCGAGACCCAAGAATCTGCCATCATTTCTGCCTCTGCAGCAAAGCTGAGAGTTGAACATTTCTGGCTCTCAGTATGGCGGAAAGATGCTCAAGTTACAAGGAAACAGAGACGGAAAATCTTAATTTATAGGGAAAATATGTATTTGAACGTGTCTTAATGTTTCGCTCGCGGTTAAATCTCTCTATGTAGATTTTAAGCAGAACTATCACCAATCACCTCTTTTTCTGTTCCTTCTTTTTGATGGTAGCTCTAATGTCATTTCTGGTACTGGTCTGGCATCATTTTCTGTCATTGCCTCTTCCTCTTTTCTTTGTCATTTGTTCCTTTGCCTGAGAAAAGTTGTCCCACAAAGAGTACTCATCATCCTTAGGAGAGCGTGTTCTCCTTTCAGAGGAAAATGTCTCATATCGTGGACCGTCAAATTCCTTCTTTCCCATGTCACCATCTTTGACGTAATCAAGTCCATACTAGTTCATGGTTAACCCGACATGGCAATGAAATTAATACGGTGTGTTCAGCCATTGCATTTTTTTCCCTCAACCACCAGAAATGGGACACTTTCTCCAATCAGTCAAATGCAGTTAAAAGCGCCCTTCACTCGTAAAAGCCATTATTGTGACATGATTGATCCTGAAGCACAAGAGGCCATTAAGAGGGTTTAATGAATAGATTAGCCGGAGCAGCCAGGTGTCTCCAGGAACAACACTTGATCACACGCCCACCCAAACCTAAACGTTGCCACCAAAGTGTCTCCTGCCCATTAGGTGCCAAATCACTAAATATCAGTCATGTCGTGGCTCTTCACTTAACCAGTGGACAGGTTTTTCAATCGTATTGTACTTGTTTCTAGCATCTTGCAGAACAATAATGAAAAAACATGATTTTCTGTACTGGGAACTGATTATCTGACAAAGGTTCCACTCAAGAAATCCAAATATGTCTAGACTTTTGTGGCAGCACCCTTAATCTTTGTCAATTTTCTGCATTTCTCTTTGCCCAATTAATTTTTCGCTGAAAGTCACAGTTCCCCTGATTTGATTTAAGGTTATTCTGATCACCTGTTGGCTCCTAATGAGGAATTGGGAGTAGCTTGGTGCATTTCCCCTCTTGGCCAATCAGAGTGTGAATATGCCCTCTCTTTGGGGTTTAACAGAGCTAGATCCAGGGCTTTCTGATCCTTCTCCACTGATTACAAACTTCATTTCATTTTAGCATATTGCCTCCAAGAAACTCTGGTCTTTGGACCTTTTTTGAGATTTCTTTGTCGTGTCAAACTTTTCTGATAAAGGGACGTTTTGAGCATCCTGTAACTGAGCTTCAAGGATTATTAAAGAACATCTTTCAACTTGGTCAACTGCATCAGGGCGGATTTCAATAATGTTTGTGCGAGAGTTTATGCTTGCCTAAATATTACCTAAAGCCCATGTGATTGATTTAGTTAATATATTTATTTTAAAATGTACATTTTATTACAAAAAAAGACAAGGATGTACAATTGTTCTACTTTGATCAAAACCTCTTTCATGCACATTTCCTTATTATTATTGAAGAGGCATATTTACTATTAGAGAAAGGTTTATTCATCATTGAAGAGGATTTTCATAAAAAACACTTGTGAGATTTGTTTGAGAAGTAAATACAGTTTTTATTTCTCAGCTGAGAACTGGAAAACCAGTACAACCAGACAGTAATTCATTGGATTTCCAAAACAGCCAAAAGTCAAATAGCATAAATATCAAACTGAGCTAACCTTTCGCTGTGAACCATCGTCTCTCTGTTTGCTGGACTTCATCTGGGCAAGTATTGATTGACAGTCCTCCCTGTGCTCATTTGATGTCATGCTTGCTCTACTGTAAGCAACGATGCCTACCCGGATAAAGCCCATCTTCAAAGTTTATGACATTGATCAACCATGCCAAAGCTAAACCATAAGCTGACATTCAAGCACATAAAATAGAAACATGGGATTAAAAGCAGGGGCTATTTCAATTAGTTTAAAGCTGTTTGCTCTTTGATTGTCCTTAGTCCTCTGTATTCAAGTACTTGTTCCTGCAAAAATATTCTCATTTGGATCCAGTTCATCTGCAGCTAAATTACTCAATTTCAACTCGGGCCACATTAGCATCATGGTTGCACTCAAAGCGCCAGTTTTATATATAAGACTATATAAGAATAAATATATAAATATTTAATATATATAAAATAATGTATTATATTACATTAATGCCTCTACATTGGATTAATATCAGATAGGGTAATAACTTCATAATTAACTACGTCTAATTTGAGATGCATTGCGGGACATGTAGTTTATGGGCAATGTGCTTCTGTAAAGCGGCATGTAACCGTATAATAAACATATTATATTCTTTGCAAGCTCTTGTGGGGCCACATGAAATGAAGTCGCGGGCCGGATTTGGCCCCCGGGCCTTGAGTTTGACACCCCTGTCCTATATTGTAATCCACTACATTTCGGTACAAGAAGAGATGGATAAATCTCCATTGTGGTTATCATTAAATGATTATGTTGTCTATTAATCTAGGTTAACTAATCCACTGGCTGGGCTACATTTTAAATTATTATTTGTATCCTCATCTCAATGTTAGTATATTTTTGTATTTATGTTGCTTTTTATGTTTATTGACACTACTCACATCTCCAGATTAGGTTTACTGTTCAAATTGTGAAATACAAGCGCATGCATGTGTTTAAGTGATACATACTGTATTACCGATTGAATTTGCTATTATTTAGAACTTATTGTCAAGCATAACTTAAGTCAATTAAGGGTCTGTTAAATGGGTCTGTGTCCAATCCATCTGTATGTTTTGTAAATGATATATCAATAAACTTTGGCCATTTAACACATTTTGCCGCTGAATATATTGTTCATAGGTCATTTCTCATGAACATACTGAGGAGTAGCTTTAACATTAACTCACCATTTACCAAAGGGAGCAGGAGTGCATGTGTGACGTCAACGTGAAGCTCATTGAACTGAACTTCACACGAGCCAGAAAACGACTGATGTATTACACGGCAGATTGGCTTTTGTGTCAAATATTCATCTACTGTGAAACACCTAATTGTCTGGAAAAATAGAAAAAAAATGAAAAGGGTGACTCATGATCAGCCGTACACCCTTTAACTTCTTCCAGGTATCATTACATCACATTACATGTTACTTGTTAGACACTTTTATCCAACGCGACTTACATACTCAATACTGTGGGCAATCCCCACAGGAGCAATTTGGGGTGAAGTGTCTCAGGGACACGACGATATGCTGACTGCAGTGGGGTTTGAACCTGTGATCCTGATCCGAACACCAACGCTCAACCCACTGCACCACACGCCTCCATCATCATCAAATCATGTGTCGTCACAGAAAAAACCCTGACTGTCGAGGTGATTTGCAGGGATGGGAATTTGAAAGCAAATGTATATTCAAATATTCAACCCCCAAAAAAACTGTTAACCGATTAACCGAAATGTACATATCCTGTAAAAATGTGGGGAAAATGTTGACAAAAAAAAAAAAAATCGAGTTTGTCAAATGTATTGAACTGGTGATCACAGTTTGAACAGTTGACAGCTATAGGCCTGCAGCTTTCATGCTTAAAACATAACTTGTTTTTTAAATGAAAGAGGGATCATACACGAACGACATAACGGGTCAGGGTAACGTAACCCTATTACAACAGAGATCAACAACCTGTAACAGGGCCTATGCACAGAATGCAGCTTTTCAATACACATATCATTAGCTAGAACTAGCTGGATCTGATGGATTGGGACATAAACGCAAGTGAAGTATAACCGGACGCGAGAGAGAGAGATCAGCACCTGCAGCTCTGCCCGCTGTGAGGGACCGGTGAGCGGAGCAAAACACACCTTTAGACCTAACACACTTAGCTATGGCACTGTCGTATACATTTAATTATTCCATTTGATCATATGTAATCAACTTAGGCACCCCTCCCAAAAAAAAAAGAATAAATTACAATAGAAATATTCATAACTCATATTCTCATATTCGAACACCTGAATAATTTTGAATATTCGATTAATCGTTCCCATCCCTGGTGATTTGTGATATCATGGTCCTGTTTTTGTGCTATTTCCGAGTGATGACTTGGGGATATTAAACAATAAGACAATGCTCTCATCTCCAAAAGTGACTACACACATTAGTTTCATTTCCAAAACT
>NC_136903.1:7350437-7425437 GCF_949606895.1 Notothenia rossii | reverse complement strand
GGCATCTATTGCATGTCTGTCCGTCCTGGGAGAGGGATCCCTCCTCTGATGCTCTCCCTGAGGTTTCTCCCATGTTCCCCTTTAAACTGTGGGGGTTTCTCTGGAAGTGTTTCCTTGTACGATGTGAGGGTCTAAAGACAGAGGGTGTCGTATTGTCATACTGATATTCTGTACAAACTGTAAGTCCACTGAGACAAATGTAACATTTGTGATATTGGGCTATATAAATAAACATTGATTGATTGATTGATTGATTGATTGATTGATTGATTGATTGATTGATTGATTGATTGATGCCATCACATATAAAAATAGATTATCGGAAGAGAGCTAAAGGAATTAAATCTTAATCAAAGATGGGTTGTATCAGCAGGACTCTTTTTCCCAATGTGATTAACACACAACGAGGTGGGAGAAGTACTCAGATGTTGTATTTGAGTAAAAGTAGAAGTACAGAGTGTAGGAATATTCTGTTACAGTAAAAGTCTTGCATTCAAAATGTTACTCAAGTAAAAGTACAAAAGTATTAGCATCAAAATATACTAAAAGTACCAAAAGTAGTCATTGTGCAGATTGGTCCATTTCAGAATAATATATATGATATGTTTTATAATGATTGATCATTAAAGTGTTCTCAAAGCTGGTAAAGGTGCAGCTAGTTTGAATGACTTTGTATACTGCAGGGTAGCTTGTTACTCCAGGTGGAACTAAAGTCTGATTCAAGTGATGATTATAATTCAAATCACAAATAAAAAATCTGGAGAGTCACTAAAGGTAATTGTAGTGGAGTAGGAGTACAAAGTAGCAAAACATTTAAATACTCAAGTAAAGTAAGTCTAACGAAATTGTACAGTACTTGAGTAAATGTTCTTAAAGGTAGGGTAGGTAATTTTGGAGAAACCAGCTCGAGTGCGTTAGAATTTAAAAATACACAGCCGGAAGAAATCTGCCACTTCCTCACAGAGCCCCTCCTCCAACACACACGAACGTGCACATGACCAATAGGGCACGAGATAAGTTTGTGCACAGATGGAAGGCTGACAGGCAGGTAGGCCATCCAGTTACTTTAGCCGGGCCGGCTCAGATGATTGGTCGTGCTTTTTACAGTGCCACGGCTTCCACAGATGACATTTTTTTATGTATTTATTGTCAAAGCATTTAATGCATTCATTGCTATCGGGATGTTAAGAGCATTCCATGGAATATAACAAAAAGTGTATCTCGAGCCGGTTTCTCAAACTTACCTACCCCACCTTTAAGTACAATTTCAGATATGATTCTGATTCAGTTTGCTGCCAGAACTGCCTTACTTAGTTACTTTAAACCACTGCACAAAACCATGAATGGGTGGAGGAATGGGAGCACTCACACTCTCTTTTACTCCCTAAAACACCTCCGCCTTGCACTCATCGCACAGTGACTCAGGCTGCTCTCCATTTGAAAAATTAAACTGGGGGGCCGCTTGGCAGAGTTAAATGAGGCCCCCAGGAAAAAAGAAAAAAAACCATGCTGAGCTCAGCACAACTCCTACAATCTCAATCACAAAGGAGGAGGTTGGCGCTGATGTAATGGCCGCCGTCGTGCTGCCGCTGCCTTGGCAGAGGAGGAGAGCTCGTCAGCAGAGCTTCACTAATTCATCCCCCCCGCCCCCCTCCTCCTGGATCAAGGGTACATCAGATATCATTAACAGAGGAAATAAAAGCTTAAAACTAGACACAGAGATGAGGCTATCAATGGGCATTTCTCTGACTACAGAGGAGCGACTGAATCCCTTGAGAAATTAAAGAAAGTGTCTGTGTTCCAATTTGGAAAACAGGAGACTTTGTTAGTCCGTAGAAAAGGGACATAATGAATGCATGTGTAATCAAGACTGAGGGTCCCGGTGCATCTGGAAGACATGATTTATCACAGGATTAATGGTGAAGCTCACCTCTCTGCTTCTATCCACCTGTAGCTGCTCCACTATTTAATAATATGCCGCAACAATGGAGCTGCGAGAGGATAACAACTCCTGGATTTCACAATTTGGATTCAAATGTGATTCAAATTTACTTTAGCATAAAATACCACGATGTAAAAACATTTACAAGTTATTTTCCCTGAATTTGAAAGTACAAAATATTCATCAGTTATAGGTACTCTAAGAATACATAACAACACCTGATATAGAAATGAATATAAATTAGCATAACATGGAAATACTTAAGTACAGGTATCTGTAAATTGCACTGAATTGAAATACTGTGACAAAGTACTTTCCTGTCCTGGGATTCAGTATCATCATCCAATCATCTGATTGTGAACTATTATATGATTATTTTAAGCATATTGTTCACTTTAATGTAACAACAGTAACTTACATTTAAAAGTGTATTTTTATGATGCATTTCCTGTCTTTTAACCATCCCATGAGGGACTTTGAATGTTTCTATTGTACTCAATTTAGGTGTACATCTTACCTTCATTTGATTTTTTCCTTACAGTATTCCACTTATATATTTAACTGAATTAACTGAAAAAAGGACAAAGACTTGAAAGCACTTAAAGCCTTGATTCTTCTGTGTGTTTAAGTCATTTTAAGACATTTGTAAAACTCTTTCTTAAAGGACTGCAACCCATGCTGCTGGTTGAAATGTGTTAATCATCATAAAGATATTAATGCACACTGTATGCATCACTTTTAAGGCTGTAATCACATGTTTAGGTTCAGAAGCTTTTAAAATAAGATTCTTCTGAACTGTTTTGAACCGAAACCATTTTGTTGTCATTTTAAATATTTGATTTATGTGTCTGGATTCTGTGGCACTTCCCCAAAAGACATGAATTCGGAAAAAAACTTCTTACGTCTTAATTGAAATGCTGCTGCTTCATAAATAATAAAAAGGCTGCAGACTGTGACGCGTGAAACCTGAGTAAGATTACTTTTCTAGCAAAGCTCATGGTAAATAAACCTGTCTTTCAAAACGGTTTTGGTTTAAAGGTCCCATGTCATGCTTTTCCGGTTATCACCCGTCCCCTTGTGTGTTATGTAGCTTTGTCTGCATGTAAACGGTCTGCAGAGTCACAAACCCTCAAAGTACACCCTGTAGCGAGTAAAACTCTAACACAGAAAATACCTGTATAGCCATTTAGGACAGAGAGTGAATACACATGCTATACAGAGATGATGTATGAGAAACCAATGTGAGTTTGGAAAATTGCACAATTTAAATGTATTTCAGTCGACCTCAACAATGGAATTATGATCAGTAGAAATGGCCATGACATGGGACCTTTAAAACCTCCACAGTCCAGTCTGTTGTCTGTGGAGGAGAGACAGATCTTCAACTCCAGTTTAAAGGTCATGTGTTTCCTCTTCTAGCTTTGAGAAAAGCTCAGTGGATGAGACACTTATTGACTGAAGTGCTCCGAGTCACAGAAATATCAAATGTGAATTATTAAAATGGACGGCATTTACTTTTTGTATCATAGAAGCAAACGGCACATGAAAGGCTGCTTTTGTTTTACGACCGCTTTGGAGCTTTTACAAATGTTATCTCGATTGTTTATTGATTTATCAATCTGAATGTTCAATTGTTTTTTTCAATGACCAATAAGGAGAACATTATCTGCAAAATGTCAAAAAAATTGGAATGACGAAATAAAGTTCAACCTGTTGTTGCATTTTTTTTTTTTTTTACTGTGAGTAATGACCAAAAAGTAGTTTTTAAGCTGAATTTACAACATAAACTCTCAAATGTAACTGAGCTTAAATAACACTCAGTTAGTGCCTATGGCCCTGCATTACTTCTGTGTACATCGTCCATTACTTTTATAGAAAGGCATGAAGCAAAGTCTAGAATTGCA
This sequence comes from Notothenia rossii, assembly GCF_949606895.1. NCBI lineage: Eukaryota > Metazoa > Chordata > Actinopteri > Perciformes > Nototheniidae > Notothenia > Notothenia rossii. Next base: position 7,421,591 of record NC_136903.1, on the reverse strand, counting down.
TTATCTTAAGCTTACTTCTCCGTCGTACATATTGGCAGACATGGAAAGACATTAACAAACTAGCCTAAAGCATCTTCCTTTGTTGTCAGTGGGATATCTTTAAGTCTCTGTATGTGTTTCTGCACCAGAAATGCGTGTTCCTCGTCAAGCCCACAACTAAAAAATCCCAGTGTGTTATTTATCTAATTTATTGCTGCCTCCTAGTGGTCATACACAAACACTGCACCTGTTCAGTTAATACAGGAAATCAAGAAATAAGCTAAAATGAACAGATTCCGAAAGAAAATGACTTTAAACTGCACTTTAGTTCCTGTTCCTGCAATATTGAACACAGAGCACTTACACTGTTTAACACAACACACCCTCCTCTTTGTTCCAACAACTTACTTCAAAATCCATTATTTTGTATATCAAATAATAACTATAAAACCTACATACATCCTTTCCTCTGTGTGCACTCTTGCAGAATACTCTGTACTCTGTGAGACTTGTACCTTTGAAGCGCTTCGAATAAAGAACCAGAAAGACAATGTTTGTTTCACCAGTTTATTGATTGATCATTCTAATTGTATACCTCCACAGTTTTGACTAGGTCTGAGATTTCCGTAACATACTATGCAAGGTTTTCGACTCTGCTTTACCCTGCTCTGCTCTCACTTTGGAGACACACCTACAGCTTGGATGTGTAAAGTAGCTGGACTGTAACAGTGAAATAGTGTGAGTGCAGGTTTAGGCCGGCCTGCTGAGCTGCAGGGGGGGGGGGGGACATACTGTATCTGGACTGAGGTCAGTCAAGCTCAACAGGTGTTACTCATTCAGTCTCTCCTGGTTGCCCTTCATCCTTTCTCCTGGCTGCTAACAGGCAGGGATGGTTGGCGTGTTTTTCGACACCTCCTTCAAAATGTTCTTTTGTAGCTTGTTTTCACTCATCTCTCTGTAGGGCTGTCATTTAAAAATGTATCCTTTCATAATAAGTAATGACATGACAGCATGTCGTGCATTCACTGGCTGTGGCACAACAAGTAGTTTGTACAGAATAGGAAAGACAACAGCATTCACCAAACTCAAGATCCATCTCAGCGAACTCAAAGATCTGGCCCATTGTGGACTCTCTGCCAGGTTGGAAGAGTCTTTGCCAGTCGTAAGAGAATTGACGCTTCTGCTATATGAAAAAAATGAAATTGGACTGATGTGCACAAACTTGGATGAACTGAGGTTCATAATTGCATCAACAACAGATGCATTTCAACAACATGTAAAGAGCAATGTTTCAGACAGCGATGGTGTCACAGCCCGAACCCTAACCCTTGTTATGGAGTCCTGTTGGCAAGGGGTGGATTGTCAGAGATGGGGACATTCAACCAGTGCTATTTACAAAACCCCCAGCACCTACAGAAGTGAGAGACATTACTCACTTGTATTGCAAAGATGCAAAGTGTGGAGAGAGTGGAAAGTGCCTCTCTGTTGGCCTTCCCTGTACGGGGTTCTGCAGCTGCTGTGCAGAATGTCAACCTGTGTCCCCTAACGTTTTTGAGGAACCTGAAATTTAAAATTATATTCTAGTATCTATAAACTTGACCTCTCACAGAATTATTTGATGATTTGTATACTGTACTTTGAATTAAGGTTCCAGTTTCAATAAAACCTGTACTATTTACACCTATGTTTTAGAGGCTTGCCATTTAGAACCAATACACTTGATTGTATTGGGTTACTCTTATTCTGACTATTTGGTGATGTAGTTCAGCCACCTGGTATTTCCCTCTCCAAATATAATGACCATCAGAGTGAGCATTCTTAACTTATAGGCTATTATGCCACTTCTCCCCCATTCGGAATTTGACTGTATCAGAGAAGAGGTAGGCCTATGTCTAAAGAAATCTCATCTGCAATAGAACTGTACCAGATATTTCCATACAGCTACTGGTTAGTGTTCAATAGCACCCTAGATAATTCATTAATGGTGTATTTTTTAGGGATTTCTGTTTTTCTGATAAATGAGAGAAAAGTGATTGAGTCCTATGTTCCTATCACCAAAAGTACCATTTCCGTCTAAACTAAAGCTAAGTTTACAGGACTATAATTCAGTATTTGTTTTGTTAAATCATTGTCTGACTATTTGGTGATGTAGGACAGCCACCTGGTTCATCCCTCAGCAAATCTGAAGAGGAAAAGAGTTATCATGTTCAAGTTATGGGCTCTTTTGTCACCTTTCCCACATTCAGCCTGGTCTAATTTGGCTCTTTTTCAGGGATTTGGGTAGTTCTAAAGAACAACCCAAAAGACATTTTTTCCCCCAAAATAAAATTTGACAACAATCAATTTCATTAATGGGAGACCCTAAAGATAAGAAAAATCATTGTTGTCATTTGTTCTACCTCGGGTAGGGGTATCTCAAAAACTGAAGCCTTTTTTGAGGACTTGCTGCTGGACTATAAATCGCTTTGGATGATACTTTTTTGATACTTTTTTTTTGAGGCACTTTGTGGCGCACGATAAACACACGATTGAAAGCGTTGTTTCTTTGTGGAGAAAAAATGTAGCTTAGAAAAAATTATCGATTCGTCGACTTTTCCGATTGGACTAAAATGTCTCGAGGACAGCCCTGCTCTGTAGGTGTTTTCCATCTTTAATTTGTTTCAGGTCCCTTTGGAGTTGTTTATTTAAACACACATTAAGGTTGGCTTATAGATCTAACAAAAAGTATGTCTGTAGATTTTTTTTAAAAAGCTATAAAGGTATAGTTCAATTTACATTCTGGGTAAAATGGGACTCTTTAAAAAGACAGAGCGTGCTCAAGCTTCATGCTGCTCAGCACTGTTGACGAGTGAAGGAGTAGCAGAAGACAAAACGTCACTGACAAGTATTTTCAGTCTCACTGTTTGATCCAAAGCTTTGTTTAAAAACCACATGTCAGATACATTTTGTCTGATATTTGCCAGCAGGTGACCGGTTGAATGGAAACACTTTCTTTATTTCTGGGAAGGCCAGACCTACAGTAGAGTGACTTAACTTCTAGGCCTTGAAAGAAAACATTTGTAACTTTCAGACTTGCATTAGACTATTCTTAGAGCAACTATTTTTCACTTTTAACAGACCTCTGTGAAACCTGGCTTGGCACACACTCTTTTATCAATTTATTGTCATCTTAAGGGGCAGTTTGTTAGTTATTTTGGTTCTTTGACAAATTTTTCTTCTACTTTTCCTCAAGAGTTATGGACAAACATCTCTTGCAACAAACACAGATACAAAAAATAGGCCTACATTGTATATGTAGCTCGTTCTTAAAGGTGGGGTAGGTAAGTTTGAGAAACCGGCTCGAGATACACTTGTTGTTATATTCCATGAATGCTCTTAACATCCCGATAGCAATGAATATCTGAAGAAAAAAAAGTCCATTAAAAAAGTTCATCTGTGGAAGCCGTGGCGCTGTAAAAAGCACGACCAATCATCTGAGCCGGCCCGGCTAAAATAACTGGATGGCCTACCTGCCTGTCAGCCTTCCATCTGTGCAAAAACGTATCTCGTGCCCTCATTGGTCATGTGTGCGTTCGTGTGTGTTGGAGGAGGGGCTCTGTAGTGGCAGATTTTTTCAGCTGTGTATTTTCTAGCGCACTCGAGCTTCTCAAAAATTACCTACCCCACCTTTAAGTAACGTTTTATCTACTAGATGTTTTTTCATTTTTATATAAATATTACTGTTCTCTTTAATTTAAAATCAGGTATGCCCGGTATTGTTTTTAATAATCCTTTTTTTGTTTTATAAATTAAATTCATCTTCTTTGCTGTACCTCAACTTCCTTAAACACAACATAAAAATGATTACTGTACTTCCAAAGTAGACTTATGTACATTCATTACCCTAGGTTTCTCAAATTAAAAACAATTGTGAAGATAACACTTTTTGAAACTGGCTGAACAAGCGAACCGAACATGTGATTAAAATTTTCCCAACAGGGTTATTAATGAACACACTTTTATGCTTTGGGAATGTATGAATACCTGTTCAGCTCAAGGTGAGTCGAACAGCGTCCGGCTGACTTCTTTTAGCTTCCCTTCCTCATTACAATATACTGGAGCTCATTACAGTCAGCTCACATCGAAAGAGAAATGTGCAGCTCCACTTCCTGTGCTATACACATGAGGGCAGTCAATAATGGTCACAAACCATTGGAGGTAGTGAATTGTAAGCAAACTGAATCATAAATCCAAAAATCTGTCCAACATCTCACAAACGCTGCACTTTCTAACTTTGCTGCTTACAGCTTAAAATGCTATGCTTTTTGTTTTGAGTACCATTTCCTGTGTGTACAATATAAAGTGAATTATGATCATTTCAGCCCAGTTTGTATCAGAAGACTACAATGAATGTACAGTAAGAGCCAACAATCCTTTAACTCGCCACATGAGGGCGCTAGCAGTCCTAGTACTCCTCCATCCACTGCTTGTTAATGTATATTTTCTTATTAACATCAACAAGAAGGGACCTTTTTTTTTAGACACTATATATACATATATATACATGAAGATTTAAGAAAGTATTTATCATTTTATATGTTTATTTTTCATGTATTATTTTAGTATTTAATGATAAAGTCTATCAAAAACGTGCTCCTCATTTTATAGGTAAAACAAGAAACTAATGGTGCTGTCTACCACACACAAATATGATTCAACATTATCTGTATGCATATCGTCCATTTTGCCCTTTCTATGACTCTGCAAATGTGTTCCGAATTTCAAGAGGTCTGAGACTTTTATCCAACAAACTCCAAGTGTTGACTGAAGCAAATCTTGACACGACTGTAATGCCGGACCCTCAAATTAAAACGGTGTGTTTCTGTCTGTGGTCACATCTCATACCAGTGATATTAAGGTCCCCTATTATACTGTTTTTCATCAATATATTACAGGCCTCAGATATATACAAAACATGTGTCTGAAGTGTTTGGCTCGAAATACCAAACAGATCATTGCAGCATCCCATAATCCCCTCTGTTTCAGCCCTGCTTCAAAGGTGCTGATCATAGATGCTGATTCTCTGTCTGTTACTTCAGTGCTTCTCAAAGTGTGGTCCGCAGACCACTGGTGGTCCGTGAGCGCCCCTAGTGGTCCGTGAGTATATTGGTGAAATTTCACATTTTAAATTAATTAATTAATTAGAGTTTTCCGCACTCTCGCGGGAATATCTTCACAATGGAGCGAGTTTAAGTTTCACAACACATGTTGCCACTTATAAGTAGTCCATTTACTATGTAGTATCTACCTCTTTGCTCTAGTGCAGCACTACATCTCTTCTTTTCTCATAAAAACTCCGAGCAGGGAAAAGCGATGTGGGAGTGGTTTGTCAGAGAGGCTCCGTGTTCAGTTTGTTTTTAGCTAATTGAACATCCCTGTCGTGTCCCTCTCTCAAGGTTGAAAGATTTTGATATGGCTCCATTTATTTGTATTCTTGCATAAGGGTTGTCGTACAATCCTTGAACAGTATCAATAAAGATCTTGTGAAAGCCAAACTTTTCAAGAACTTGGTATAAGAATTTCCAATTAACTCGATCAAAAGCTTTTTCTGCATCGAGGCTCAAAAGTACTGCCTGGAGTTTATTTTTTGATATATGTTCAACTAGGTATATGTAGAGTTCTGCGGATATTATCTTGAGTTTCCTTGTACGATGTGAGGGTCTAAGGACAGAGGGTGTCGTATTGTCATACTGATATTCTGTACAAACTGTGAAGTCCACTGAGACAAATGTAACATTTGTGATATTGGGCTATATAAATAAACATTGATTGATTGATTGATTGATTGATTGATTGATTGATTGATTGATTGATTGATTGATTGATTGATTGATTGATTGATCAGTAGATCCATCATTTCCTTGTACCATTCAGAAGGGAAACCATCTGGGCCTGCGGTTTTATTGGGTTTTAAGTCTGCGATTGCCTTTTCTACTTATTTTCCCGTAGTTTCTCTAATTAATTTGTGATTTTGCTCATCCCTCACTTTAGGAAAAGTTATCAAATCAAGGAAGCTCCTGATGAGGGGTTTATCTATTTTAGGCTGTGTGTATGGGCTTTTATAGAAATTGACAAAAGTTTGATGTATCTCTTTTTATCTTACTGTGTAATACTTGTTTCAGGGTCTTTTATTTTATAAATTGTGTTTTCTACCTGTTTGTTTTTCTCATTTGTAAGCCAATAGTTTTGCTGATTTACCTCCTACCTCATAATATCTTTGTTTTAGAAAGGTCTTTTTTTTAAATATGCAGTTTGAGAGGATTTCATGGAGTTTGTTCTTTTTTTAATCTATTTCCATTTTAGTTTTTGTATTTAGGGTTTTCTTATGTATAGTTTCTAGATGTTTTAGTTCTGTTTGAAGCTGATTTGTTTTCTCTTTGCTTTGCTTATTTATGTTGGAGGAGTATCCAATAATTGTTCCTCTTAGAACAGCTTTGCATGCATCCCATAAAATGATTGGGGACACTTCTCCATTATTATTAATGTTTAGATAATCTTTTATATCGGTCCTAATTTGCAGCCTTATTTGGTTAAGAATTCCTGTGTTCACTCTCTAGATTGTGCTTTTCCTTTTCCAGTCAAAGATTTAATTCCATGGAGACCGGAGCATGGTCCGATAAGTCCATGGTCCCTATACTGCAATCTTGAACCCTATTAAAATCTTTCTGATGCATAAAAAAATAACCAAGCCTTGTGTGAATAAAAGGTAAAATCTTTCTTTAACGGATTTAGGTCTCGCCATATATCCGAGAGTCCCAGGTCTCCCAACATCAGTTTAATGTTCTTGGTGATTTATTTCCCTCCTGAGGAAAGAGGTTTTGATGTATCTAAAGTTGGATTAAGTGTAACATTGAAATCTCCCCCACAAATTAGGATTCCTTGGGCCTCCAATGTCATTATTTCAAAAATGAGTTTGTAAAATGACCATTCAGATCATTCAGGAATTAATCAAACTAACGACTAACTGTTGCTCTATTGCTTGAATCAATGTGGGAAGCATAGAGCAACCCCATGTTTATTTTTAAGGGGAAAAGACCCCTGGACATTTTATCCTTCAAAATGGATGGCAAGTTTAAGATTTTTTTTTTACACTTGATAAAAATCAGTTCAGGCAAACCGAAGCATTTTTCTCTCGGAAGGAAACCCTGTGTTGCTTTTGAAGGGAAAAAAAGACTCATGGCAATCATCCCTTAATAAATCCCCTACATTTCCCCCTAAATAACGCATGCTACAGTTTTTTCATTTGTTTTGTTCTGGCATCTTTTCTCTCTTTTTTATACATTTACGACTTTATCAGTCGCCTAACTTTACTACTTTGAATTAGCTAGCATACATCTTGAATGCTACACACTTTTTGAGTACTACCTTTTAATTCTTTGTCCAAAGCATAAGTGAATGTTGTATGTTCAAATGTCTTTTTCTTTTAATACCTGCAGATGGCTCGGCAGGGTACCATCGTTTTCTTTAAACTTGAGACCACAGGATTAGTAACAATTACTTGATGTCTTTTTTATTAATACTTACTATAGTTGCTTATTAGGATAAAAATATTTCACGTTTTTTGGGGGAGCTTTTGGGTCCCTGGAGTGAGTGTGTGTATGTGTGTGTGTGTGTGTGTGTGTGTGTGTGTGTGTGTGTGTGTGTGTGCGTGCGTGCGTGCGTGCGTGCGTGCGTGCGTGCGTGCGTGTGTGTGTGTGTGTGTGTGTGTGTGGTATGTACCACTACATTCCCATGTCCACACTGCACAAGGATAATCGGGTCCAGGTCCTCTATGCCCACCTGAAGACCCACAAGGACCAAGAAGGAGGACAGTCATACTCGACTACGAGTGACCGCCGATGATGATGGTATGTGTGTGTGTGTGTGTGTGTGTGTGTGTGTGTGTGTGTGTGTGTGTGTGTGTGTGTGTGTGTGTGTGTGTGTGTGTGTGTGTGTGTGTGTGTGTGTGTGTGTGTGTGTGTGTGTGTGTGTGTGTGTGTGTGTGTGTGTGTGTGTGTGTGTGTGTGTGTGTGTGTGTGTGTGTGTGTGTGTGTGTGTGTGTGTGTGTGAAACAGAAACACTGACACTGCACCTGTTCAGTTAATACAGGAAATCAAGAAAAAAGCTAAAATGAACAGATTCCGTAAGAAAATGACTTTAAACTGCACTTTAGGTCCTGTTCCTGCAATATTGAACACAGAGCACTTACACTGTTTAACACAACACACCCTCCTCTTTGTTCCAGCAACTTACTTCAAAATCCATTATTTTTTATATCAAATAATAACTAAAAACTGTGTAAAAAATGTACAATCTGAAATACAAATTAAGGGGTTTTATATGAATGTTAAGTTGGGCAACATATAATAATATAAATAGTAATGTTTGTTAACAGAGTAATTGTTGTATATTTGAAAATAAGACATCTTCCACAAATACAAACAAATTAACTCACAAAAAGATTTTTACATTAATTAAAAAAAAATCTAACAATTTTGTGATGCTATTTCAAAATTTTGAACGAGCTTTAATGAATTCAGTTTTTTATTTTTAAATGGGGATATTTGTAGTCCACTTAACTCAATCGATCACTGATTTCAAATCGGTGCTCTGCTGTTTTCTCTGACGTCGCGTCAGGAAAATAAATCAAATCCGGATCACAGCACAGGCGGAGGAGAAGACACACTTTAAAGCAAAGATGGTAAGTGCGAATTCAACCTAAAGCACTTACATCGATGTAACACTTTATAAAGGATGCATAGTAAATATATCTTCCTGCATGTTCTGGTGGTTTGGTTTATTTGGAAAGTAAACTGGTTTATTCACTCACACTAAGCTAACGTTAGCTAGCTTTAGTTATGCACTGTGAGTAAGCAAAACACGACAGTTAATGCTAAGCTAACGTTAGCTTCATTGATACCGGCTAAAGGACGTTATGTTCATAGAAACGGTACACGGCTAATATTTATTGCATCGTATAACATTAAACACAGCTTATAAGGGACCCGGTGTGTTTACATTTAGCGCGATTGTATCATAGGTGTTAAACAAAACTAGCTGCTTAGATAGTTTGAAGGCTAACGCTAAGTAGCCGTTAGCTGTAGGTTAGCATAAAAATGAAGTCTCATGCCTTTTACTTTCGTTTTCCTTCAGCTCTCTGGCCTTTAGATTCAAACTTATTTTGCGGAGTCAAAACATTTATTATAATTGTAGTCCCAATTCACTGTTTTAACTTAACTATCTTCCCTACTTGTTTGCTTTACCCAGCTAGCTGTCCGCAGTACTGAGTTAAAGTAGAATCGTTTCCCAGCGCTGTCACAGTGGCTCCTACATTATTTAAACACAATTCAAGGAACAACTTAGTTTGTCTCAAAGGTTTTATCCCCCTGACAACACACAGAAGCAGTCAGAAAACACACTAAATGATGTTCGGATGAATGCATAACTGCTATAATAAATCGCATCTGGCTAGCAGAAAACTCACTGCTCCATAGTTTGTCTTTTGTTAACTGGATTTATATATTATACTTAATGTAAATACTACTTTTGATTGTGTTAGCTAGTAACTTGGCCCTTCATTTTGTGTATTTTTCAGTCTACAGATTTGTATCTTTCCCGTCCAACGTTTTTTAGCCCTGTTTGATTTAATTGAGATATTAATGTTTTGTGTTTTTATTTTTCAAATGATGTGCAATGCCTTGGTTGCAGGCTGCTGTAGCGAAACATGTGGAATCAATTAACTCAATTTTATCTTATAATGCTTCTACCAAAATGTTTAGTAAAGGTTGTAAAATAAAAACAGTGGAACTTTTTCAAGTCCCGGTGTTGTGTCAAATTATGCAACTCCGTGGTGAAATGCACCCCCCCAAAAAAGATGCTTCTATTAATCCCACCCTCAAGCACTTGATGTAAAAATAAACAATACATTGTAAAGCACAAGTATACAGACAGGACGTCACAATTAAATAAAAACATATATTAACTGAAAAATAAGTGAGGAATGAATGCAAAATCCAGGATTCGACAACCCAACCATCAAAAAGACAACATAGAATAGAGGACTATATGTTAAAATGCGCGTTCCCGTGTCAAGGGGTGCATAATTTGACACAACGCCGGCACCATCTATCCAGATAAGCCTGTTAAGAACACCCCGAGTAACGTCTTCCAGTAGTGGAGAAGGATATACTGCTATGTGTGTATGTGTGTGTGTGTATATGTATGCTATTTAGTCAAATAAAACGTACCATAGTGCCTTTACACATACAAGGAATTTGACTTCTTAGTGTGTGCACCCGGAGAAAGGTGTCGTCTTTGAGTAGGTTGGGATGACAGGAGTTCATTACATTGAGAGCAGATGTTTGTTGGTTGCACAAACAAAGTGCAATGAATTATTTAGCTGGACACTTTAGTGTAAGTTTATGCAGAAGAGTTTTGAGTATTAAAACGGGTGAAAGTGTGTCTGTTTTGGGGAATTATGTAGAGCAATGGGTTTTTGTGTTGCAGTTAAAGCATTTGTTAAAAGATGCATCAGCAATGGCTACTAGTTTGATGCTTGTATTTGTTTGCATGGTTCTCCTTGGTAACACACAAAGCTGGGCTCATGAACTATTCAGTCGTGTTAGTAATTTAAAACCTGAATTTGAAAGAGTCCGTGGACTAGACAGAGCCCTGTGTGTCTTAGCTTGGAGTCCATTAGAAAGAGACACAGAGGATGTGTAGTCCTAAGTGAGAGTCTGTGAGGAATAGGGTGTAACTGAGTAAACCGCTGATAATGCAAGGCAACTATGTAAGCTCAGCTCATGCGTGTTTTTTCTATTATTTTATAAATGTGACTTTTAATTTATTTAACTTGTTTTTATCTTTTAGTTTCGCAATCAGTACGACAACGACGTGACAGTATGGAGCCCCCAGGTGAGTCCCTGCTTGCTTTAACCTCAAAGGAATGAAGTGTCTCTGAATGACTGACAGGCCATGGAATAATGTCTAATTAAAATGATTCATGTTCATGTCGATCCAGGGCCGTATTCATCAGATCGAGTACGCCATGGAGGCTGTGAAGCAAGGCTCTGCAACTGTAGGACTCAAATCCAAAACCCATGCTGTCCTGGTTGCACTAAAGGTACACTCATTCAATGTCTTGTCCGTCGATATTTACTAACCAATAGTAATGTAGAGTGCTCCCTTCTACAAAATGTTTTCCCTTATTATATTTCCAGCCGAAATGTATTTCAATAGGAATTATTGCCCTTTTTTAATTTGGAAACATAGCAAACAATGAAAGAAATGTACAATATCTGCCATGTAATGGAACATTTAAATGTATTATAGCACACAATAAAGCAAGTCGCAGATTATAAGCAATATCTGAAGGACGGGTATTAGATCCTGATGTCCTCATGTCTCTGCAGAGAGCCCAGTCTGAGCTGGCTGCCCATCAGAAGAAGATCCTGCATGTCGACAACCACATCGGCATCTCCATTGCTGGACTGACTGCTGATGCTAGACTGCTGTGGTAAGTCATCACCGCCTTGATTGTCTAAAGCAGGGGGGGTCCAAACTTTTTTCACCGAGGGCCACATACAGGAAAATATATACGAAGGGCTGGGCCGCTCACTAGAGGTATACTGCCTCGTACGTTCAGTTATAAGTTAGAAAACTCAAATGTAGGTAAAGTATGTGAGTGTTGGCAGCTCATGCCTTAAAGCAGAAGCCTCACATTGATTACAATAAGGAGAAATATGAAGGGTCTATTTCAAGCTTGTAAATAAGTCATTGGGCTTTTTTCTTATCAACTAAGATATGTTAGAAAATGTTTCCAACTTTAATCGACTGAATTAATTCGAAAAGTGGTTTAATTAACACATGAATACTACTGTGTAATATATGTGTACAGATATATTTAAGAAGCACAAGTTTCATGTGTGGGACATATTTCATTATACTTTTTGAATTTGCTGAGGGCCGATTCAAAATGGTCCGCAGGCCGCATTTGGCCCCCGGGCCGTGGTTTGGACAGCCCTGATCCAAACAGCTCTTCAGTAAACTTAATGGGTCCTGCAGTATAATAACACCCTCTCTTTTACAGTAACTTCATGCGTCAGGAGTGCTTGGACTCAAGATTTGTCTTCGACAGACCCCTCCCCGCATCACGCCTCGTCTCTCTTATTGGCAGCAGTATCCTTACTAGTGTGAATCTCTGTATTGAAATATACTCTCATTTTCTCTATATCTTAATATCAGTGCTTACACACAGTTTTCCTTGTGATGTTAAATAATTGTGAAAGTCAACAATGATCCTTAACTGGACCTTCAGAAACTCAAATCCCAACACAGAGATATGGAAGGAGGCCCTATGGTGTCGGACTCCTCGTTGCTGGCTATGATGTAAGTTTGCTCAGTCTAATATCCTACTTCTCTAACTTCTTTTTTCTTACATTTGAAATCTGACCTTAGCTCCTCCTCTTGGTTTTTCTTCTCCCAGGACATGGGCCCTCACATCTTCCAGACCTGCCCGTCAGCAAACTACTTCGACTGCAAAGCGATGTCCATCGGAGCTCGCTCTCAGTCTGCCCGCACCTACCTGGAGAGATGCATGGAGAAGTTCTCTGACTGTAAGACAACATTTATTTCACTGACATTGTTAGTTAGTTAGGTAGGTAGGTAGGTAGGTAGGTATTTTTGCGTTGCAGCAGCATAAAAAACACAAGGCAATGTACATAAGAGAAATCAAGACACAATAAACAGTCCAAAATATTTCAGAAATAAAATAGCATTAAAAAGTTAAAGAATATTAAATAATAATAATGTCCCCTCCAGAGTTCCCGTTAGAATATTTTTTCGCCGGTCAACATGTCCGTTAAAGTTTAAATCTTCCGGACACAATTTTGAAAAGTGCCGGTCAAAGGTCTTCTTTGTTATTTATTGAGCTTTAAAACAAATTGATAAGATTCGATATTAAACAAACTAATTAGAGTAGATTAACTACATTATTCAAAAGTGTACAGTAACTTACAATAACACGGGAATAATAAACGGAGCGCTCTCTCCCTCTCCTGACAGCCCGTCAGTATCATGCAGCTCGCGGATCAGTAATGAGTGACCCGACAGTAAAACTAAACATATCTATAACTAGTTACGGTAGTTTGAGAGGTAATTAAAATAGCTACGTGTGATATTCTAACCTGAAGTGTGTGTTTTTTTCTCCGCTCATCGCTGCATGTGATTATGCAGAGCTGCGTGTGGACTCGTCAGCAGCAGCTGATCTCTCTCTCCCGTCAGATTAGACTTCACTTGCGTTTATGTCCATATCGATCAGATCCAGCTAGTTCTAGCTAATGATATGACTACCTGCTTATTAAAAGACACCTAAACAATAAGCGTTGCTATGCAACCGGGTGAGGCCTCAAAGTATAGCGCAGCATTATGCATTTGTTTACATGCCCACCGGAACCCCGAGGCATTACCAACAGATCAACGCACAATCAACCCATACAGGACATCTCTTTCTCCACATTAGGTGTTAGACATTAGAATTGACTATTCTTGTCTGTCACATAAGTGGCGCAAGTTGCGCAACTGATGTGGTATTGCGCTAAGGGGAAATATATTTTGACCGGACGCTTTGACCGGAGAGATTTAGATTTGCCGGTCTTCAGCATATTTTACCGGTCGTAGTCCGGTAGTTACCGGCTAACGGGAACTCTGGTCCCCTCGTATCAAGGTTTTTCATCAAGATGATTAACATTTTTAAATCATTACCAACTCCTTTAGTTTTTCTGCTGTATTGTTCTAACAGTTCTTTACATTGTCTTTTCACTGGCTGATTTGAAAAATGTAAATACTTGAATTGTGAGATGTGTTTGTGTTCTCAGGTAATCTGAATGACCTGGTGCAGCATGGCCTCCGTGCTCTCAGAGAAACCCTCCCCAGCGAGCAGGACCTGACCACCAAGGTACAACAACTCTCTAAACTCCTGTTAGACACGTATGGCAGTCTGCTGCACAACAGCAAACATCCTAGTCTCTATCTGTGTCTCAAATGCAGGGTGTCCGTGGGGTCTAAAGTATTAAAAGTTGATAAATCAATTCAGCGAAAATGAAGGCTATTAAAAAGTATTAAACAGCATTTTCCAAGGTATTACATTTTGTAGCTTGTTTTCAATAAGTATATAAATGGTCCAAAGAGGTTGTGTTCTACAGTCTGCCTGAATGTAATCATTGCGTAGGTGTGTAGTGTGATTCTGTGTAGTTTATTTATGGCATCCCGTTGGGTTTGACGTCATCTGAACAGGACATCGCACACTCACTGCTTGATAGCGCGCGAAGGTCCGTTTACGCCGGTTGCTAAGCAACATCGTTATGGGGAAATGCAAGCCTGCGTCCAAATGGTTGGAAGATAAGGAGGAAGGACAATCAATACTGTATATAGTCAATGTGAGGTAAAGTGTGTCGTCAAGGTAACCGGTTAGAACTCCAAGTGGCGATGAGGTCTTACAATGTATGGAAAGGGTCTTAAAAAAGGTCTTACATCTGACTTCAGGATTCCTGCTTATACCCTGATATAGGAGATGACATTCCCATCTCAGACAACAACAAAACAAAAACAGAAGAATAAAGATAGTCAGTCGGATCACTTCAACATTTCACAAACAAAAATAGGTTGACAACCAAAAACCACCAGACAAACAACATGGCGATCATATGTATTGTTCCTTTAATCCCACTCTTCGTTAGAGCTCATTATTTCCCATGTCATGGTGTGATAAGCCTGTGATTTTTTGTGGCAATCATATTTTCCAAAATAAATTGTATTTTTAATCTATTCTTCAAACAGTTTAAATTAAGATTACTCCTTGATTGACTTTTAAAAATATGTATTTTTGCCAGAAGAATAGTTGTATTTATTAACTGTGTGCTGTCTTCATCTAAAAGCCCAAATACAATATTAAAGGGTGTAAATGTAAATTCAATATTTGCCGCAAAAACATTATTCATTTCATTATTAAGATTTTTTCTTTTTCTTGATCCTCCTTAGCAACGGTCATTAAAGTCCTTAGCAACGGTCTGTTCTACTGGATTAACAACGTGTCACATGTTCTGAATTGACCAATCAGAACTTTATTTAGCCTCCGTATTATTTATGGTTAAATGTGGGCCGCGAAAACCTTTTTGATTCTTAAGTGGGCCCTGAGTTGAAAAAGGTTGGGAACCGCTGGTCTATTCTATTATGAGAACAACCTGGAACTATTTTTTTATTTTTTTATTTTATTTCTCAAAAAGTAGTAACATTTAGAAACTGGCAAGAAATAGAACAGACTCGATAAAAAACAAATACCTCTACGTTGTAGTTGGATGCAGTATTTGAGTAACTGCACTTTGTTACATTAAGTTTCTGATTGAAATGTAATTTCAGTGAGATCAGTGTCATGAAGCCCAACTGCTGCAATGACGATTCTTTGATCTTCTTTTAAATGTAAAGTTATACAGGCCATCTCTTAAGTTTACTTCTCGATCTTTCAGAATGTCTCCATCGGCATTGTGGGTAAGGACATGGAGTTCATCATTTACGACGATGATGATGTCGCCCCGTTCCTGGAGGGTCTGGAGGAGAGGCCACAGAGAAAGGTAACACCGTTATCAGGTCCAGTCTGGACTCGTGCTGCTTTAGAGAAACACATTTTGTTTTATTGTTATTGTAAAGCTGACAAATCAAAACTAGATCTTTTGTATATTTTTTGAAAACTGTTAGTTTTATTGTATTTAAGACATTTTGGCGCGGAGTAAGATGTGT
The DNA here is from genome assembly GCF_949606895.1 of Notothenia rossii. NCBI lineage: Eukaryota > Metazoa > Chordata > Actinopteri > Perciformes > Nototheniidae > Notothenia > Notothenia rossii. The sequence goes on along the minus strand of NC_136903.1, from coordinate 7,405,802 downwards.
TTCCAGCTCTTTGGTCATCCCCCTTAGTTTAACTACTGGCGTACTGTTAACGTATACACACTTTTTGGGGATGAAGTGAAGAGATTTGTCGATTTAACACCACATTATAGTTATAATAATAATAATACATGTATTTTGTAAGCGCTTGTACAGGTGCTCAAATTCGCTTTACAGAGGTATTAAAAAAGGGCAACAAATAAATATAGTAAAAGTCACATTTTTAAATCGAGCAATAAAACATTAAAAGCCAGTTTGAAGAGGTGATTTTTTGTAAGTTTTTTGAAGGTGGTGAGGTTATTGAATATGAATTTCAGTGTTTGACAGACAGAGCTTGATGTGTGTGTGCTAACCCTGACTTCTGTGTGTGTGTGTGTCAGGTTGCTCAGCCTGATGAACCAGCAGCCGGTGCAGATCCAGTTGTTGCCGAGCCGATGGAGCACTGAGGCGTCCTGATTACTTCCTGTTATCAGAGGGGGGGGGAAATATATTCTCCCAGACCAGCCCGACACACTTAGCTGCATCTCACCGGAGGAGTAAACATTAGCAGGGAAAGTTGTTCTTATGATGTGCCACTTGCTAAAAAAAAAAAACTGTCGATCCAAAATATTCTGCAAACATCAACCAATGTGATGTTGCTTTTGTATGAGTAAAGTGTTCCAATTATACAAGTAATAAAGTCTTTTTTTGAACTGTGCTGCAGCTCTCCCTTTTATTCTTGTTGGAGCTTCCTCTCCTATAGTGTGTTGTAAAGGTTGTTGGGCATGTAAATGGTCTGCATAGGCTACAGTTTTCTCTCTCCCACCCCCTCTGCCTGAAACGCCTCCATTAAACTCCTGTTGTGTCTTTTGTATCCTAATGACACAAGCCCCCAGGAAGTGCGCCGGATTGTGATGAAAATATATACGTAGTGTCCAAACGGCGGTACTACAATTTCCGTGTCAGTCCGTGACGTCACCTGGCCCAGAAAGACTTTTTCCCATTGACTAACATGGGGAAAGAGACGTCTGTAAATCAGCGGATACTTTTTTTTAAACTAAATAAACTACCCAGTATGAACTACTTTTATAGCCCTTATTATAATCATTCGGTCCTTAAAGTTGTAAAATGCACTAAGCCGAATCTAGATTTAATTTCTCTCTCCGTTCATTCTAGTGGGCGCTCGGGGGGCGGGGCTTAAGGAGCGCATGCTCTGTGAGCGCACATATGGGTTCTTATGGTTCTTCTGCTCCGACAGCTAGGCATGACGGGTAATCTGTGACGTTTCACTCTCTCAAAAGTCGGGCAGCTCTCATAGGAACGAACGAGACCCCGCCTACCACGCTGTATCCAGTTCTTATTATACATCCAAGTAATGACACCACTATAGCACACTCTTGTTTCTATTGGCTAGCGCTCCAACACATTGTACGTGATAGGCTAAGCGGTTGACCAATCACATCAGAGAAGAGCAGCTCTGGTTTCAGACAGAGGGTGAAAAGAGGTAGTATGGGAAACATAAGAGCTTGTTGAACATGAACTCATGGAGAAATGTCCCGGTAAAGGCACTAAATACAGATATGAACATAGGGAAACAGACGAGTGAGCTGTTTATTCCATATTGATCTTCAAAGTAAAATCAAACAAAGTCTTGAGTTGAGAACATTTTTATTTAAATTATTCACAGTATTTGAATCTCTTCATCTCCAGGTGCTTTTCTTAAGAGTGAATTCATAAATTCAGTTTACAAAAGTATAAATCTTTAAATAATTCAGAACACAACACGGTAAGTTTCTAAAAAAGCTTAAAATAGTTTCGGTACCGAAGACAGGATTTCTCCATCGCTGACGGGACGACAGGGAACTAATTACGTCACAATATTTCAGGACAGTGCATTTATTCAGTCTCATCACACTGAGGGTGTTGGAAGGATCCTCGGTCCTCTAAAAGTGTTCACCTCGGACTGAAAGGGAGCAGGACGTTTGTTCAGCAGGCGGGAAAAGGCACGATCACCCGATAAGCTAAAGTTTCCTCTCGGCAGAATACCTTTCCTGGTGTTATCTTTTTAAATAGTGAACAAGCATGATTTGAATTGACTCGGTCCTGTGTAATACATTTTAAAACCAACTCTATTACAAGTGCAGGTTTTAAATAACATCAAATAATTTTAAAGAGTATTGTGCAACAAATAAATATGACGAGTAACTCCTTATAGGGAATTCCTACTGTGTTTGGGTTGTCTACCTACTTTTACACACATGTATACACACACAAGTCTAGACCTGGAAGCATCTTAATCATTTCAAACTGACTTTATAAAAACGTCATGCACGTTTACATAATGCATACTGGTATGATTCTATTTGTCACAAGCGTTAAGTGAATTAGGTCCCTGTTTTTTCTTAGTAAATATGTACGTTTTGGACATGCTTTAAAGGTCACCTATTATGAAAAACCCACTTCTTCATGTCTCTTCTACATCAACATGTGTCCCCTCTTCTTCATGTCTCTTCTACATCAACATGTGTCCCCTCTTCTTCATGTCTCTTCTACATCAACATGTGTCCCCTCTTCCTCATGTCTCTTCTACATCAACATGTGTCCCCTCTTCTTCATGTCTCTTCTACATCAACATGTGTCCCCTCTTCTTCATGTCTCTTCTACATCAACATGTGTCCCCTCTGTGTAAAGAGACTCTGAAAGTTTCAGGAACAAAGATTCTCTCTCTTTTTGTCCTGATCCATTTCTATAAAAACCTGTCTGAAAATAAGCTGATCAGATTTTGGCCACTTTATGATGTCATAACGATGTTTTGTCTTGTGTAACCATTAGCCAATCACCAACCAAGGTAGCCCCCCCCCCCCCCCCACCTTATCACCTGAATCTCCTCCTAGAGCACCATTGTGTTCTTTGTAACCAAATCTCTCTCAGAGGGGCGTGGGGAGGGGCTCCTTATTTTCATCTAAAGTAACAGACAGAGAATCAGCACTTTGGAAACAGGGCTGAAACAGAGGGGATTATGGGTAATGCTGCAAAGATCTGTTTGGGGTTTGGAGCCAAACACTTCAGAGCTGAGTCCTGCAGTCACCCGTCGGGTATCCGCGAAAGAAATTGATTCGCGATATTTTTTCAAACGCTTTTTTCCGGGCTCGGTTCTGGGTAAAACAAAAATGATGTGGGTTGGGTCGCGGGTGTTGCATAATAAATATATTAAAATAATAATAATTTAGTTTAATGTTTAAATCCTTAGACCTCTCCCCCGCATAATCATAACCTCTGCAGCGCATCAATCTGCCACTGAGCGCGCCACATTCAAAATGGCTGAGGTGAAGGCGGAGCTCGGAGAATACGGCATTGTCAATAACATTTCCTCAAGAGCGAAATCCAACCTCTGGGAGGCTTCTGGTGTCATCCTATGAGAAAAGAACCAACATCCCAAGCTTTTTGAGCCAAATATGCAACTGCGTGTTTTAATAATTGCATGTTTTCACTGCTCATAGGGGGTTCGGGTCGGTTTGCGGAACTAATTGGCAATATGAGCGGGTGGCGGGGCGGGTTCGGTATTGCATGTCGCCGGAGCGGGTCTTGAAAATCAGACCCGTGCAGGACTCTGCTTCAGAGACATGTTTTGTATATATCTGAGAACTATAATATATTGATGAATAACAGTACAATAGGGGACCTTTAAGACATTTATCTCTACTTTTCTAGCCAGTAAAAGCTAATATTCATTAAAAGCTGCCCTGCATACACGTTCTCTCGTATTCAAGTAAATAGGGTGGGAGCACAGAACATTTTAAGAAGTCGGAGTCAGTGTGAGGCTTTCTTGGCTCTCCTCTTCTTGTTCCTGCGCCTGACGGAGCTGCAGGAAGTCTCCGTCTCCGTGGTCCTGCTGAGGTCGTCCATCTTCTCCTGCTCCATCAGCGTGGTCACCTTCAGGGTGATCTCCAGCTCCTCCAGGACTCCGCCCAGCTCCTCCTCCGGGACGCCAAGGTCGATCCCCCCCGCTCCCTGCTTGTGTTCAGGCACCTCCTCCCTCTGTAGCTCCGCCTCCTCTCCTCTCACTGCTGCTGCTGGATCAGATTCTCTCTCTGCGTTTGGATCCTCTGCTCCGTTTGTAACGTCCTCAGGAAGGTTTTCCACGTCGGCTCCATCAGCTTGAGTCCTCTCCGCCTCCTCCGCGGTCTGGTGCTGCTGACAGGAGCAGTGTGAGGGATGTTCCCACTGCTGCTGAGGCTCCTCGGGGTAATCTGTGGACACATTTCAATAAAAAAGTCATTCATTGATTAGCTTTGTAGCCGTGTATGTGAAATAAATACCTTTTCAATCTAGGAACGTTCTCCCACAAATGATTAGTGAAGTGTAATCAATGTGTCCATGAGTCCAGACACTATAGCAAAGATATAGAATCACACTATAATAATAATAAACTTTATAAGCAAGTAAAGAAGACAAATAACAACAAAAGTAAAAAGTGCTAGGCTAGGTGGAATAAGGGCGAGGTTTTAAGTATTGACTCTGTTTTAAGTACTTCTATTGTCAGCATTACATTGTAACTAACTCGTATGTTTGACCCGTTAGCTACTGATCTAGTGTCCTGTATGATTTTGGACGGATTTCCTTTCATTGTGTGTGGGACGAATAAAGGTATTCTGATTCAGGAAGTCATCTGGTTTCAGTTCATGCACACATGACATCCAGAGAGAGACTTTGAAGGAAGCTTAGCAAGGTATGTCTACTAAGTTTTTGGTTACAAAACCACAAGAAGAGGAATCAATCAAAAAGTGTCATTAAGATTATCTGAATGTTTTATCGTGACAAAATAAGGTAAAAGCACTTGAATGCACTAATCCCTTTAGTTTCTGTTCACAGCTGCATCACCAAAAAAATACACATTCTCACTTCCTTAAAGTTATAGGAAACACCGGCTGGTTATCAGGTGATACAATATTCTTAAAGCAGGTTCTACGTCTCACATGATCCTCGGAGACAGTGGTTCCCAACCTGGGGGGCGCCAAAGATCGCAGGGGGGGCGCCAAAGATCGCAGGGGGGGCACCAGGCCTCAGATTGGAGGCCAAATATCATATGTCTCCTCCATTTTGTAGATTATGTACGACTTTTGAATCCACGTAAACACATCGGCAAAATCCGGCTTGTTTTGAGCATGTGTTTTAAACAGTTTAATCCCTTTGTGAATTGTTTCCACTTGTGCCGTCCTTTAATTTCTTCATACAGCGCGAATCCAAATGAATGAATCCTGAGTCCAATAGCCATCAGAGTCACTCCAATAGTGCTTAATTACGCTTTCATCCTCCTTTAACAAAATACTTTTTTGAGACTTTGAAACTTTAATTATCGCTTGATGCTATGACGCTTGTGTTTTGTTTTTGTCTTTGTGCAGCCCTTTGAGGCATTTCTTGTGATTTGGGGCTATAACACATCTGGATTGGATTTGATGTACCTTCCCAGTCCTCCTGGTTCTTCTTCTCTGGTGTCATCTCCTCCACCAGCTGGCCCTCCTGCATCACCCGAGTGATCTCCGTCAGCTGCTGCAGGAGACTCTCCTCCTGGTCCGCCGTCACCCCCGCCACCCTGACACACACACACACACACACACACACACACACACACACACACACACACACACACACACACACACACACACACACACACACACACACACACACACACACACACACACACACACACACACACACACACACACACACACACACACACACACACACACACACACACACACACACACACACACACACACACACACATCCTTCTATAATAATATACTGATCAGTTAATGGCGTGCCTAACTTGAGACTGCTTCATTTTTTAATCAATGATTTTGTTGATTTTTGGAGGCTCAAGCGCTGATCAGTTTAAATCTTCTTACAGTTTTCCTGGAATACTTTTTTAACAAAACAGCTCGAAGATGAATGAATAAAAAGAACAAATATTAAGATGCTTACAAAGCCTTACAAAGATTAACTACTTTCACACATCCTAATAAGAGCTTACCAGAGTAACTAATAATAAAAAGTAATATAATTTATTGAACATGTTAGAACAAAACAAACAATAATTATAACAACGAGAAGCAAAATAAAAAAACGTTCAAGGTTTACAAAAACAAATGTGAAAAATGTGAAAAGTGTTTCAAAAATCCAGATCACAATAAGAACAGTTCATTATGTAAAAGGATGAGAACAAATATCAGAAAGGGAATGATCTCTGTGTTCATGCTTTACAGGAGTGTCATGTCTTGCTGATGATATCACTGCACGTTCAAATTCAATTCAATAAACACATGAGCTCCATCAAACCAGCACTTCCTGTCGGGAGAAGAGGTGTAGGAGGCGGAGGGATTGAAGGAAACCCACCTGTCAGAGCTGTGGTTGGCGTAGGAGACGATGTTCTCCATCACCATCTCCGTCTCTCTCAGTTTGTCCTGCAGCTGCGACAACTCAAAGTCGGCTGCAGAGCGACAGAAGAGACGAAATACACAGAAACTAAATAGGTTTCTGAACTCAGCAGAGAAACAAATCAAACACAGCACAAAAGTTGAGGCTGTTCAAATCATTTTGGAGACTGTTCTTGTTTTTTTGCAGCCTACAATTAATCTCCATGGGAACCGATACGCCAGAAAATAACCCACATTCATTTATTTTCTCATGACGTTGATGCACTTTCTGAGGCTTAATGCACATCTTTAATTAATTTAAATCTCTCAATAGGCGCTTTCACACCGGAGTACTTTTCCCTTTTATTTCCGTTACTTCCTTGGATTTTGCGTTCACACCAAAAAGAGAACTTAGTTCAGAGAACTTTTCCCCCCTAAAAAGTACCAATTTCTGATTGGCTGGGCGAATTGCAAACCACGACCCGTAAAACTCTGAAAGGTTTTTTGAAGGCGCTGTCACTACCCGATCTGCGTCCCTGCCCGATCTGCAGTGCACATGTGCGAGATGGTCCGCCATATTCAACAACTCCGTACGGCAAAATTTTAAAAACATTCAGAGGAATGAGATTGCTCAGTTTCAATTCTTGCTGAAGATTGTTCCAAGCAAGTGGCGCTGCGCACATAAAAGCTGTCTTACCTAGGACAGTCCTCGCTCTTGGCACATCTAACAATACTACATCATGCCATCTCAGACAATAGCTGCTTGCAACTCTCTGTGTTATCAGAGAGCAGATATAATACGGGAGTTTACCCAACATGGCTTTATAAATAAACGTGTACCAATGACTGAGCCTCTTTACAGTAAGTGATGGCAAACCTGTCTTGGCATACAGGGTACAGTGATGAGTAAGTGCTTTACAGTTAGTGACAAATCTCAGTGCGCTGTGATAGGCGGCATCTAACTTGTTGAGGCAATGGGCAGGTGCATTCATAAAGACCAGATCACCATAGTCCAGCACAGGTAAAAAGGTCACAGAGCCTTTTTCTGGCCTCAAGCGAGAAACAGGACTTGTCTCTGAAAAAGAAACCTAGCCTCACCCTCAGCTTTCTAAGCAGATTATTGACCTGAAGTTTAAAAGTGAGACAATCATCAAGCCAGATACCAAGGTATACTCACAGATCTTCCTCTTTATGTTCTCTGAGCGAACTGAAGGGAACCGGCTCTCTGTCGGCTTGTTGTTGTTGTTGTTGTTGCCCTTAGATGTGATCTGACAGGGAGACGAGAGACAGACGAAAAGAAGGTTAAAACTCTCAAAACAAGCCTATTTTTTTTTTACAATTAACATAAAAACTAACTTACACAATATGTAAACGATTACCTTTTATTTAATTAAATGTTTGATCAATTAGAGCACGTGTGTCAAACTCAAGGCCCGGGAGCCAAATCAGGCCCTTGGTGGATTTAATTTCGGCCTGCAGGATAATTTCTAATTACTGTTAGATCTGGCTCGCCGGTATATTGCACGCACACCTTCACTCCATCCTGAGGGTCTCCTCAGCTCAGAGCCTGAGCCCAAACATTGATGACCTTGCACCCAAGATGAGATGCCAAGTATCTGAACTAGCATCACAGAGCAGCACGCTGAGTTTAATGGATGTTTCCTTCTGCACTTTCTCTCTCACGACAACAGGGCATGTTTGGTTTTTTGAGGGAAATGTTTTTTTGAAGCTGTTGTTGGCCTGTGGGAAAATGTAATCATAAGAAATGACTCTGGAAAAGCCGCAGATAGAGCCATAAGAAATGAATGCAACTGATTATTTAATGTTTAATGTTGTTTTTATAGACAATAATTTAAGCTTTGTTAGTTCCAGGTTTAATATGTGCAATAAGTTCATTTCAATACGTTTTGCAATAAACATTGAACCAGTCCGGTCCTCGACTGGTACCCATTTTTAAATGTTGGCCCTCTGTGTATTTGAGTTTGACCCCCCTGAATTAAATAAACTAAAACAAGAAAAGTAAGTTATCTATACAACACATCTGACCATTCAATGTCAGCTTTCAGTTTCTGATCAGTATCCATTTGAACTGTGAATGCGCTGTTATTCTAAAGAAATAATCGGACACTTTGGGAGATACAGGTATTCACTTGCTTACTGAGAGCAGTGTTTTCCCATACATTGATTTTTTTGTGGCAGACAATTTTTTTATTTTGGTGGTCTAATGTATAGTGAGGTGGGCTGATGATCGGAAGGTTGCGAGTTCAAATCCCACCTGGAACACCACTACTAGTGTGCCCTTGAGCAAGGCACTTCGCCCTCAGTTACTCCAGAGAGAATGTCCCTGTAATTGATCATTGTTAGTCGCTTTGGAATAAGGTGTCTGCTAAATGCCTGAATTGTAAATTATATTTTTGGGAGAATAAACCCCACAGATCCTCAACTCCGGTGTGTCTCACTCATTAACAACGCAACACAGAGCAACAAGAACGTTGTCTGCTACAGTAGCCATGAACTCGCATGTATTTTCTTATTTGAGGGGGGGTGGACGCGTGGGCCACCCGAATAGGTTAAGGGGCCTTTGGCTTTTCTTGCCGGGGGGACGGGGGGACGGGGGGGGACACTGGAGCTAGTTAAGAAGATTGATACCACTCTCAAAACTGAACTTTAACCATAAAGCCACGAAACGTTACAATACAACTTACACTCACCTTTAAAGCTCACCTAAAACATGTTCACAACACACTTTGGATTTGTTACTGTGTGCTGGAATAGTCTTGTCTTTGTAGAAATGTAACAACTTTAGTTTTACATGCACAGGATTACATTTACAACGTTTAATAAAAAGTGGTTTTTACACCAACTCTGTCTCTTGAGTTTATTAAATCAGGCATGGTGTTGATTCTGCAGTGTTTCACCTTAAACAGGATGTAGAGGATGTAGAGTAAGATCCCGAAGCCGTACACAGGGATGATCTGTCCGGCCAGGTTGGACTTCCCCCCCGTCCCGGCCCCGGTTCCTGCTCCTTTGGCCCGGGCGTTGGCCTCGGTGTTCTGAGCTCTGGAGAAGCTGGAGGCCGACTTCTGACCCCGACCCTCAGGGGACGCCTGGCGGTTTACCTTAGGAGGAAAGTTACCCCCACCTGCAGGGTGAGGAGGTCCATATGATGAAACATATGGAATAATATCAACACATATAAAAACATGTTATCTAACATTGATACATATCAGGACTGTTTTGGGTAATCTGTGAAGGGACAAGAGATGTGTTGAGTTTTTAAAGGCCTGTAAACAAGATCTTAATGGACTGAACTAAGAACATCCATAACATTCACCTGTTTGCAACTTACAAATGATGTATCACTTGTATATAGACTCTTATGGCACGACTTCTATGCTATGTTATTGTATTTACTTGTACTATTGTATCTGTTTTATTGTGTTGCACTGTTGGAGGAGCCTGGGACCTAAGAGTGTCATCGTCATAACTACACTGTAGCTATGTATGAATTACAATAAAAGCCTTGAAAAAAATAATGTATTTTTGCTTGGTATTGAAATACCACATTTATCTTATTTTAATAATCTTGTTTTAATTGAGTATAATGAAAGTCCCCGCTGGGTATCGATAAAGTTGTTCTTATCTAATGATCAGATCATCAGGAGCGGGTTTGCTCCCCGGAGTCAGAACTACATTAGCTGAGGCAGCTTTTAGCTTTTATGAACCACAAGCCCGGAACAAACTGCCTGAAATTCAGTTATGAGATCCTTTAACCGTGCCTTATCGTTGCACTTTCAGCTGCAACCAGCATTTTATCGCTTTTATGAATTCTCTGTTTGTTTCGTTTTTAATTAGTATGTGTAACATGCCTATGTGAAGCACTTTAAATTGCCTCTGTGTCTTAAAATGTGCTATAAAAAAAACAACCTTGAACCTTAATGTGTCTACACATTTAACTCAGGTGTGTTTGGCGCCCCCTCCAGGGAGGAAAGTGTAACTACAAGAGCGATGATACACCGGTGATGCTCAGCACACACAGTGGCCTAATTCACGAAATAAAAACTCTTTAAATCACATACTTAAAACCATAACATCTTACACATTAAATCCCCCGTGTCAATATCCACCACACATCGAGTTAAAGACATAAATAACCCGTTAAAGGTGACGCACCTTCCGGCCGATCCGCACCATCCTTCCTCCCGCGAGACAGCAGAATTTTGGGCATCAGCAGCGCGACGCACAGCACGAGACACGTCGCGAGGGTCACCTTCTGGAACATGGACATCGCCATGACGACAGGTGATTTACCAGGGACCGTCCTGAGGGGAAGAACCGGTGAAATCTGACGGGTTTATGGTGAGGAAAAGGAGAAGACGTTACGTCGTTTCTCATCCATCGGTTGCACTTCCTTGTTGATTCGAGAACCGGAAGTGCGAAGACGCTGTACCGGATGTGATTCACCGCTGGGTGGCGCCAAAATACCGCCTTTTTTAAAGCTATGCTAACCATCAACACAATTACTGCTTCACATTCAATTTGAAATGAACACTTGCTTGCTGAAAAATGCTATTAAAATACCAGTCGATTATTTATCACCTGCACGTGCACATGTGAGAACACCTGTAACCCACACACTTTTTAGAAATCACAGCCAAAGCCAAATTAATAGTTTTATACATACTATGTACATAGCCTAGTTAAAACAATTTAGCAATTGCAAAACATCATGTAAAACTACACTGTTATGTTATGACTGTGTGTACTCAAAGCAAACAAATGCCCCTTAAAACAATACTTAAAATAGTATATATTATATTGTTATATTTTTGGGTTAGTAGAAGTAAAATTGGCATGAAAAGACTCAAGTAAAATACATGTTCAACAAAGGCAACCTGATCAAGTCGTCTTAGTAACATTAGATCATTGAATTGTAATAAGCAGTTTCTGTAACACTTTAGAATTAAATCGATTATTAATTACCGTCAAAATTATTATTGAAACTATTTAGATCTTTTGTAAAAATGTCTTTAACAATTATTTTTGAGTGATCGCATGGTATAAATAATGAGCACACGACTGAAATCAAAATTCAGTTTAATGAGTAAAGAAGGCAACCCTTGAGATCTGAAGCAGCACTCATCTCTGAAGAAGCAGTGGATCCTCCTCCGATGTTGAACTGTATTTTTTACAGCATTTGGGAATATGTTTTCATTTGTTTTGCGGCTTCCTTCGTGCCAGATGGGCGAGGTTCACCACAGAGGACAGTTCATTGACTCACAATCAGAGAGAAGTCTAAAAAAGACAACTTAGCATTTTCTCTGTGATGGATGACTTGCTTGATGCTATGTGCGGCTTGCCTCCATTCGTCTCTTATTTCAGTGTGGTGAACAGAAATTATTTGTTGAATGTTTAAAAAAAAAGAAGCAGAATCATCATGAAATATCCTCCTGATTCTATTTTCACTTCCTCTGTGAATCTCAGGTCCGTTAGATCAGAAAGTTTTCAGGGGAGTTTCCACCAGCAGCTCTTCAATAAAGAGTTCAATCAAGAGAAACTTGTCCCATCAGTTTTGTTTCCACACATGCTTCAGTTTGAAACAGGAAGCTGATGAAGACTCTGAGATTTAGAGTCCAACTGGCTCAGAGTCTTCCTGTTCTGATCTGCAGAGGATAGAGAACAACATGTGATGTTAAAGGGTTAATAGGAACATATAATCAGACGCATGTGCAGCAGTTAAATAATCATTGCAGAAATCTAAATAAATTGTGTTTAGCGACTAAACTTCCAATAAGAAGTCAATAAAAGGCTCTTTACTGTGACATGCTGAACAATAATCTGTGCTGAAGTTGAAAATGTTAAATAAAAAAGCTATCAGTAAAGCATAGACTAGTTTACCTTGATAGTTTAAAAACAGCCCTTATACTTTTAAATAGGAAAACTAAGTACCAAGAGACCACACCCAGGTGACAATTGCCAGAAGTGATGTACAATGTGCAGTCCAAACAACTAATAATGATAATTAAAAGAATAAACACATCCTACAAAAGCACTTTTTCTCCTACATTGTGCTGCATTATGAATGAATGGTTGGCAAGCTCCTCCAGAATGCAGCGGCTCGTCTGGTCTTCAACCTTCCTAAATTCTCCCACACCCCCCCGCTCCTCCGCTCCCTTCACTGGCTTCCGGTAACTGCTAGAATCCACTTCAAGACACTGGTACTACCGTACCATGCTGTGAATGGATCTGGTCCTTCCTACATCCAGGACCTGGTTAAACCGTACACCCCAGCACGTGCACTCCGCTCTGCATCAGCCAAACAGCTCGCTGCCCCCGCACTGGACCACAGGTGGAAATTAGCCATTAGCTATAATCTGGCATATTGCATCTATTCTCTTTGCTGAGATTTGTATGAATGGTCCTTCTATGAATAAATAAATAAATACTGCGAGGGGGACCCAAGTTCCCATCAGCAAAAACACGTGGGTTTGCTATCCTGGCTCCAAAATGGTGGAATGAGCTCCCCATTGACATCAGGACAGCAGAAAGCTTACACATCTTCCGGCGTAAACTGAAAACTCATCTCTTTCAACTCCACTTCGAGCGATAGAATGACTAACAGAGCACTTATATACTAACAAAGCACTTATATACTAATAAAGGCTTATCTAAAGCCAGTTGAGTAGCACTTGAAATGGTTTGGCTCTATGAAACCTGATGTACTTATATGATTCTGTTTTCTTCAAGTTTGTATTTTGTTGGTAGAATGCACTTATTGTAAATCAGCTAAATGCAATGTCATGTAAAAAATGAAATGCAAGGGCACTTCCAATAAAAATATATATATATTTTCCTCCTTTGGAAATACACACTAAATACAATTTCTTTTTAGATTTCCAGGACAAAAGGCAATATAAAACTCAAAGTATGACAGTTTTACATGAAAGGGTCTTACATAAGTTGGAACCACTGTAAGCCAAGACATACAATGGACGTATAAACTGCATTTTACAACGTTATCTTTGTTTGGAAATTCTCTGTTTGACCTATATGTATACAATAGTCTTGGCAGAACTGCAGGCATTGAATAACTTATAATAAACAGACTTCTGCCAAGAAATATACACCCACACCCCTTCAAATGTGAGGGTGGTTCACGAAAAGGTCTTAGATAGTGTAGGAGCCATGAAACGTGTATAGTAATGTGTTTTGTTTTAATATAAGATATTTGTTTGATCACTATTGATTGGTTGGCTTGGGTCACATGGATTATATGATTATACATGATTATAATCCTGTTCACCTGTGTGGAAGAGAGGGTGACACAGGGACTTTTTGTTGACCGCAAGACTTATGATTGCTTTGATCATTATTATTACAATGTCTATGTCTGATCGCCGCATATTTTTTATTAAACTACATTACAATTCAACAGAGTTTTGATCTCAGCAAGTACTCGTTTTTAGCATGTCATACAACATCAAACAGGCCCGGCATCAGCCTCTCAGCGACTTTGTTTGTTTCCTGCTGTCGCTATAGATAAGTTCATTGTAACCACATGTCACACTAATCTTGCATCTTCTAGTGTTTACAGTCATATGTTTGCAAAATCTTTCACTCTCAACATCAGGCTGTGTTCATTACTCCCCTTAAAGAGGAGATATTATGCTCACTACAGGAACAAAAGGGCCTCTCTAAAATGTTCCTATCTGAGGTTATTAAAGACCAGGGTATATGCAGGAATCCTGAAGTCAAATGTAAAATCTTTTAAGACCTTTTTTAAGACCCTTTCCATACATTTTAAGACCTCATCGCCACTTGGAGTTCTAACCGGTTACCTTGGCGACACACTTTACTATACACAGTATTGATTGTCCTTCCTCCTTATCTTCCAACCATTTGGACGCAAACTTGCATTTCCCCATAACGATGTTGTTTAACAACCGGCATAAACTGACCTTCGCGCGCTATCAAGCAGTGAGCGTGCGATGTCCTGTTCAGATGACGTCAAATCCAACGGGATGCCATAAATAAATTACAAAGAACCACACTACACACCTACGCAATGATTACATTCAGGCAGACTGTAGAATACAACCTCTTTGGACAATTTATATACTTATTGAAAACAAGCTACAAAATGTAATACCTTGGAAAATGCCCTTTAATACTTTTAAATAGCCTTCATTTTCGCTAAATTGATTGATCAACTTTTAAGACCCCGCAGTCACCCTGAAGACCCATATTTTATTGTATTTATTCTATTAAAAACTACCTGATTAAATCAAGTTATAGTGTTGAATAAAAGTTGACAGTAGAATCAAAAGTCTTGTCAAGCACAAGGAAACCTTACATGTTGTTTTATTAATTAAAATGTTATTTCTAATGCAGAGTCAGATTGTTCATATCATTATGTTAATTCTCTATCCTCATCTAACCCTGAAGGTCAGGTCAGACAAGTTACTCTGTCATCAAAGAAGGGCAGGAACCAAGCAAAGTAGACATATATAAAAAGCAGTGGTCCAGTGGCCACATTTAAAAGTATTTTGACAAAAGCTTATATAAATCTACAAGAACATCCAAGATCAACAGAGCTATTTGAGTCTTGAGAGAAGAGTTGGAAAGAGATTCGGCGTCTGGATCCAGGAAACCTTCACTGGAGCCACATTTATAAAAAGGAGACTTCCATTTAACGCTGTCCAAAGAAAATATACAGCGAATGACATTTAAAGATGCTTCATTTCGCACCTCAGTTAATCATAAAATGTAATGAAACCTCCAGAGTTGGTGAAGGTGAAATGTGTCATGATTTTTATGATAAAAGGTGAAATAGTTTTCTAAAAAGCTTTTTAAACATTAACTCTGGAAGCCAGCAAAAATGGTAAAAGTCACCACTTCCACATCCGTTGTCCAGCGTGGTGTTTTGAATGATATGAAGTGGAGTTGGACTGTTCAGGGTTCATACACTTTTTCACCAATGAACTTCCATGACCAAACAAATTACTCTTTCTCAGCGGTGCCACTGAAAATGGTTTATTTTAACATGGAACAGGAAAATAAGGTCTGCATATGAAACATGTCTAAAACAAATAGTACTTAGTAGCTTCCACAGGCTAAAGCAACTAAAATCTCTCTCCAGCAAAATACCTCGACAGTTAAATGCCATTTTATGTTTCATTACTATACGATACAGTATTTATTATCGTT
Organism: Notothenia rossii; assembly: GCF_949606895.1. Lineage (NCBI taxonomy): Eukaryota > Metazoa > Chordata > Actinopteri > Perciformes > Nototheniidae > Notothenia > Notothenia rossii. The sequence goes on along the minus strand of NC_136903.1, from coordinate 7,390,203 downwards.
ACAGTAATACTATTTCGGCGATTAGATAAAATATAAATTATGTTTGATGCAACTTTACTTACATTTCCATGACTTTTCCAAAGCTTTGGGAAAAACATTGTTTTCCAAAACCTTTCCAGGGCCTGGAATTAGCTTTTTGAATTTCCATGACTTTTCCAGGTTTGTAATGACCGTACGAACCCTGCCTGTTAGTATCATAATGATAGAGAGGGCTTCTGGTCTTTGAACCCTGAAACCTTTTTAATTGAGGATTGTGTGGAGTCTGCTGCACTTGCTTTCACCCTTCTCACATCTGCCCTCACAGCCAACGACTGCTCTCTCCTATCTGATGTATTTCTCTGCTTATGAAGAAGGCTTTCTATTCATATGTAAAACTGTAGGCAAATCATTGGCTTCCAATGAGAGGCAACTGTTTTGAAATATTTCATCTCCGTAGAAAAACTGCATATTTTACATTCGTATTTATCCATCCAGCCTCAGCATGGGATTCTTCAAGGGAGAACACATATTGACCGCTGTCAAGCTGCAGAGTCGGGTCATTATCTGTACGAGTTTACTCTTTGTGTCATAACCATTTCATTGAGCGGATTATAGGGGACAGGCTAGATCTTAAAGCAGTAATAAATTAGACACATCTGATTCTAAGCCTTCTTTATATGAGCTTTAGATGTCGGCAAATATAGATTCATTCATCACCTTCCAACTGAACATCCAGACTAAACGTAATGCTTCTTCAAAGATAATATGCTTCACATGGATGATAGTGTCCGCAGCCTCTGGGTTTGATGTCTACATATGGTCATATTTGGGATGAGCTTTGTGAGCTCACTTGTATATCTTCCAGATATCCCGGTGCATGTTTTAGTTCAAGCTGTCAGAGCAGCTGCCGAGACCGTAACTCATCGACATCTGAATATTACCTCTCATTGCCTCTCCGTGCTGCCATTAAGATGGCCTCCTTCGTAGTCCAGCTGGCACAGGATCATGTTGTTCTTGAGGAAAAACTTGTCTCCCACGCAGAATCTGCAGAGAGGGAATATAGAAATATGGATCTGAATCATGAGTTCCCAGTGGAGCATCTCAGGCCAAATTAATCTTGCATGATTGCTTGCTGATTAACCATCTTTAACTCCGACAGGGTTTAAAAGTGCAGTAAACTTTCTGCTTACAATGCATCGCTGGTATGCTCGTAATGACCGGTGAGCTCACTCACTAGTGCACCTCGAAGATAAGTCAACTGAATTTGATCTCCCCGGCTAATTGCTACCCTAATCTTACCTCTGGCGGCAGAGTTGACAGGCGAAGCAGTCTAAATGGTAGACGTTGTCTCTGGCTCTCATCACCATCTCAAAGGCAGGGATCAGCTTACTGCAGGCTGCACAGTTCCCCGTCACCCCGAAGAGCCTGAGAGGGAAGAGGGCGACAAGCAGACCTGTAGTCTGGGCGCACTTAAAATACATTTCACCCAAGAGCTAAAGAGGGATAAAGACACTGAAATAACAGCAGAAAAGTTGCTCAACAACTGCATTTCCTACAGATTATTGATGGGTTATTGCTGCTGCTGCTAATGCAGAGCTTGCATCATATTGTATGAATGTTGTACGTAATTAAGAGCAGCCAAGCGGGAGGAAACATTCCCTATAGCCCCTCAGTTGTAATTCTGAGTAGGAGTAGGATACATTTCCTTTGGGGAATTAGTATGAACCACATATCAAAGCAATCTATCCAGTAGTTGTGGAGACATTTGACTTCAAACCAAAAAGGTTGTGATGACTCGTTATGATTATCACAGCCACAGTCGCCCCCGAAATACAAATGTTTTCAAGAAAACTGTGGGGCGGTTTTGCTTTCTATTTTAATTAGTTTGAGGCGTTGAAGGGATTGTTTTGTTTTGTAATACAAGCTTCTTTGTGCTTTGTTTACATTTTAAAGCTAGTCTGGCCCCGCATGCATGCGAGTCCGAGTTTATTAGCTGTGCTAGCTAGCCAACGGCCGCTCAGAGATAACATTACTTTACATTTCCTATGTTAAATACTGCTACTACTTGTTTTTGAAAATTATTTTTTATAATTGTAGTAACGTGGGCTTGACTTTTTACTAGGGCTGCTCGATTATGGCAAAAATCATAATCTCGATTATTTGGGTCAATAATTGATATCACGATTATTAACAACGATTATCCATTTACTTTGAAAACATCAATTTATTGGAGAATTTTTTTTTTAACAGTATGTTTTTAACAGTTGATTACCCTGAACTTTAAGTATAACTCAACTGAAAGAAAAAAGAAATGAATAGTAAAAAAATAATCATTATATTTCGATTACGTTGTTTTCGTAATCGTTGCAAGCCATAATCGTAATTGCGATTAAAATACGATTAATTGAGCAGCCCTACTTTTTACATCATATGCAAGTCTTCTCCTATAATCCGCACTATACGTGTTCCCGCTGCGGGACGAACAAAAACAATTCTGATTAATTTAGGTGACACTTTTGTCCAGAGCAACTAAAAAAGTGCAATCAATACAAATTCAGAACAGCAAGAATCACGCATGTACAACATTTCAAAGTCATCATAAAATAGCTTTGTTTAATAGCATCCCTGTTTTTGCTGTTAGCATCGTTAGCTGCCTGCTAGGAACTTTAATCTTCCTTCCTTTCATTCAGCCAGTACAGCGAACACATCTGGGCTGCAGACATGTATCAATTATTGATATTCGACATATTATAAATAAGCATTCGTGCTTTCACGTAATGCGTATTTGTGCATGTTTCAGAGAGAGCTGGAGTCACATGTAGAACATTTTTGGAAAGGTATGTGAGCATGGCTAATTGAGGCTCCATTGGTCTACATGATGTGATTAAAGTGTTAGAAATGCAGAATAATCTGAGTGTGAACGCTCACATGTTGAAACGATGGACTCAGTAATGCAGGATTTTCAAAGATCTTTTATAAACACATTTCTGTTGTTGCTGCAGGAGACTTTAAATGCTTCACTTGCTGTGAACCAGGGGATTTCTGTTTCAAATGTAATAGCTTTCGCAAGCTGGATATCATTTTTCCATGATATCAGCTGCTGATAGAGAGCAGCCAAAATAGGATTCACTGATATGAAAATGTCAAGTTTTATATGGAAATGTCACTTATTGAAGTGCCACATGGGGGCTTTAGTCCGCCCTTATTACAGACACTCTTCTGAAACTAACAAATTCATCCAACACATTTGAACGTATTGTCCTCAAGCTACCTGAGAACAAACCCTGTGTTGTGTTTGAATGCTCTGTGACTCAGAGCTGACCAGCTGCAGATTGCTTCACCTCCCATTCACCTCCAGAAGAACAAACAAACAGCTCTCAAGGGTCTGACGATGAACATTACAAATCTTATGCTCCAGTGGTGGTAAGTAACCAAGTACATTTACTCAGGTACTGTACTTGAGGTACTTGAATGTTACCCGAATATTTTCATTTTATACTACAATTTTGGACTACAACAGGAAATTAATTAGAATTACAATAGTTTTTGTTCAAAAACATTTCACATTTCTAGCTTTTAATTGTGAAGATTTGCTGCTTTTGATTTAACATATTTAAATATCTTTAGAAAATGTCGGGCAGTGGTTCAGTCAGTAGGGGCTTGGACTGGGAGTTGAAGGATTGCCGGTTCAAGCCCCCGAACAGACAAAAAATATTCCTATTCATCCCCTTCCGAAAAATAGTTTTACACCTAATACTTTAATCCTACTTGAATACTTTACTTTTACCATTCTCGAAGCAGAACTTGTACTTGAAGTTGAGTATTTTAACAATGTGGTATTAATACTTTACTCAAGTGAAGAATCTGAATACTTTTTCCACCACTGCCATATTCCAGTAGATGAAAAGGGGGTTTTGGGAGGACTAGCTATGAACAATGACATCCCTGAAAAAAGCAGGGTGGAGAGAGAGAGCATGTGTCTCCCAGAGCTCGGGACGACAAATGAAAGAACGTCATCAAACGAGTGACCAACGCGGGAACAAAAGCGAGTCCTAATTAAGAGAAATGTTCTGATCTAACGAGGCCGAGTCCTGAGCACCTGGTGGGGTTTTTTCCTCCTCCTTAACGAGGCTACGCAGCTCAATGCTAATTCTTTACTAATGGTCCAATTAAAAGAAATCACATGGTTTTAATCCTGCTCTTCAAAGGCTTTTGGTCTGCACCCTTCGCGATGATGAGGAAAACAGGAGGCAATCTAGCCAATTTAACTGTCAAAAGGGGTTTTAGTCTCTTAAGTGCAGCGCAGCTAATGAGAGACTTAGCTCCAACCAAATCCAGCTGGATTGTACATGAGACTAACACATGAGTTCAGCAATGTGGCTGAGATATCAGGAGTTCTCCTGCTGACCTGACACCAGACGTCGTTATTTCAGGCAAGAAAAGGAAGGCTACATAACTCAGAGGGGCCGTTACAGCCGGCGTTTGGGTTTGTGAGAAAGTGGTGTCCATGGTCAAAACACTGCATTGTATTTAAAACATACATTCATTTGCGGCGATCCACAGGCATTAGAGATGGAGTTTAGACAATCTTAAACATTGATCTTTATCTGAAGAGTTTCTTAAGAGTGTGTGAAGTGTTATGGACCTCCTGCCCCCATTAAAGTGGAAGATAATTCAGACAGACACTCCCAAGGGATATGTTCTTAACTACGACAAATGTACTTAAAGATACAGTTAACCAGAACTTAGGAACATGATACTAATAAACATGGAGTCAGGAGACAGTTAGCTTAGCTTATTTAAGCGTAAAGGACAGGGGATAACAGCCTCCCTTCTCTAAGGCTAACAACATCGGCTTACAGGCACCTGTAATGATCCCTAAAGAAATCATTATGTGTCTTGTTTGTTTAACACGGTGTTAAAATGCAACCCTATCTCCTACATAATTACATCCCTATGCAATTAAACTGCTAAAATTAAACAAAATATGTCCCGGATTAAGGTCGCCATTTTTAAACTCATGGTGAGCAATGCAAATTGGACGAAAACTAAATATAAATGCCACAAAACTACTTTGTTAGGTAAGCCAAAAAATCGTGAATTGGGTTTTAAAAAGGAGGTTGTTACGTCAGTTACCTTGAGGGTGTATAAATAATAATGTACTGTAAGTGAATATTGAGGCATGGTTTCAAACTGGACACAAACTCAGGTATTCACCTCATACACTTATATTATCAATCAATAATCCAGGACAGAAAATGTCTCCCTCAAATAGTAATTGAGGATTCGGTTTAGTTTTACGAGGACAGGCAAAAACATTACAATTCAGAAAAGAGACTCCAGGAATTTACTGATCCTGGCCAAAACAGTCCAAGAAATAACCCCCCCTTTAAATGGGGATAAACAGACCCGACGCTAGCTGCTTCCCTCTCTTTTCAGTCATTACATTACATACATGTCACTTGTCAGACACTTTTATCCAAAGAGACTTACATACTCAATACTGTGGGCAATCCCCACAGGAGCCATTTGGGGTGAAGTGTCTCAGGGACACAACGACATGCTGACTGCAGTGGGGTTTGAACCTGTGCTCCCCTGATCCCAACACACTAACCCACTGCGCCACACGCCTCCACAGTCTTTATGCTAAGCTAAGCTAACTGAGTACCGGCTGGAGTTTCATAATTACTGCACAACATGGAAAAACTTCTGATCCAACTCGCTGAAATAAAGCAAATTAATGCATTTCCCAAAAAGTTTGAAACTATTCCTCAACATGTTAAAAGCATGGGATTATTGCAATACTAAATGAGTGTTTCTCTACTTACTTTGTGTTAGCTTCGCCATATATTGTCTTGTTTCTTTAGATTTTAAACTTTTAATGTCAACAAATTTGCATCAAAGGTCAGTTAAAAGAATCGATTATGATAGAAAGCAGAGCAGAGGTTTGCAAAATGCTTTCGTTTTAATACGAATCCCGCAGCCAACCACACGTCCAACAACAACACAAGTTAAACCCTGCAGGTATTATAAGATGAAAACGTTAATACTGAGTCCATTAAGGACTTCAATACAACCTGCAGAGTCCCAGTGTGATGAATCAAGCTTATTAAAATCACGGGTAAAACTTGCTTTGACTTGTTGTGTAAAATCTCTCAGAAACAGGACACACCCTGTGAGAAAAAAAAGCTTTCCTAAATTAGCCTGAAGGTTCAGCAGCGTTTAATCTGAGTTGACAAAAGATAGTAAGGGTCGTTTATGTTCAAGGAGTTAACTGAAAGCTGTGGTGTTGAAACGGTACATGCATAAATGTCTTTGTTTCTCATGTAAAACATTGACCTCTCACTCGTGTCTACAGCTGTCCTTGTACAAGTTCCAAATCTGCACGCTTTCATTTTTCAGTTTCTGCTGGGTGGTAAATAGGTGGCTCTCAGATTCAAATTAAAATCTCTGTTCCTACAGTCTCTCTAATATCCTACAATATCAGGCTGTTTATCCTGAGTGGATCTAGCTCTTTCAATCTGATACTGTATCTACTTTAACATTATTTAACATACTGCAAACTCAGCACTTCGCTTCTATGATGGCAACAGCAGTTTTTAAGATTTGTTTTCAAGCTGGATTTCTTTTATATCTTGAAAGGAATTCTTCACCCCCAACAAGAACATATATATATCAATTACTAACCCAGTGTTACCTTGAATTCTCAAACACAACTTTTCTTGCATGCCTTTACAGTGAATTAACTTCTGCAGGAAAAGTGTTTCAATTAGCAAGGGTTTACGTTAAAATGCATGTGTTTGGGAAGTAGTAAGCATAGGACTGCATAAATAAGCCCTGGATTAAACAGTTTAGCCTTAAGTGGTGTGAGAGTTGGTGAACAAATATTTGTATAGAGTTCTGCTGTTGTTAAAAGCAGCCGCCATTTACTTCTATTCACCACGACTCTTCTACATTTTTGGATCCTTCGTGTATCGTAGAAGCATGGAAGAAAAACAAAGATTTCTTCAAGAATTAGTCGTTCAGGGTGAGTCATTGATAAACATTTGGTCCTTAAAGTCCAGATGCACCTGTAGAGGGCTTCATAAGCTTTCATCTGTTCGCATTTCAAATGTAATTTATTACTACAATAAGCAGTTTTTTATGCTTGTACAGTATTCACTTTTTCATTCTGTTTTTAGCTCATCCTATTCTCTTTGACATGTATATAGTTTGCTTCTTATGCCGGCACATTGGTCAGTTGCAGAATTCTCTGTTTCTTCTTATTGTTTTCGTTGTTTATGTCATATATATATATTTCCCATTGATGAAGGAGGAGCCTGGGATTTAAGATTTGCATTGCCATAACTACACTGTATCTGCGGTGCATAAGATAGGACAAGAGGACTTTATTTATCCTGAAGGAAATACTTGTGCCAGAGTTACAAAAATACAATAAACACAGCAGCATAATAATAAACTGTACACTAACAGCAATAAGAGAATAAAGCCTCTGAATGTTGATGTTACCTGAGGTAGTCCCTGCGGCAGAGGATGAGGTTGGCCCGGGTGTAGAGCGTGGATCCGACGCGGCCCAGGCGGCAGTCGCAGCAGGAGCACTTCAGACAGTCCTCGTGCCAGAACCGGTCCAGCGCCTGCAGCATGAAGCGGTCCCGGATCCTGCCGTTACAGCCGGCACATCCTCGAGGTTTCTCTCTGGACTGGAGGGACACGAGAGACACACCTGGAGGATTCAAACAGCAGGGAGACAAAGATTGGAGAGGACAATCAGAAAGCTGATCATGATAAACCACTCTAAGGATATTGAAAATAGGAATCAAAGAAAGCTTCACACAGGAGATCAGATCAATGGAAGAACTAATCAGATTGTTTACATGAGTAAAAGTACTAATACTACAGTGTACAAATACTCAGTTACAATTAAATGTCCAGCATTTAATATTGTATTTAAGGAAAAGTATTACCATCAAAATACACTTTAAGTACGAAAAGTAAAATAACCCATTGTGCAGAATTTAGGCACCATACTATAATTATTGATGATAAAAGTGGTGCTTATTTCAATTACTTGATATACTACTGGGTAGCTTAAACTATAACAATCTGCAGGTCACCCTTGAAAAAGAGATATGTTGATCTCAAGGGGCTTTCACCTGGTTAAATAAAGGCTATAAACAAACAAACAAACAATATATATGAATGTATTATTGATTTAGAAAAAAATGTTAATTGATACATTTCTTTGAAAATGATGCAATGCTTCACATTTCGTTTTTACTGCTTGGTTTTAAAACTTAATGAAATATGCAACACATAATGTAGGGGAGCATACAGTAGGTATAAAGTGGCATAATGTGAAAATACTCAAGTAAATAATTGAGGTACTTGTACTTTACCTAAGTACAGTACTTGTTGTATTTCACCACTGGAGATACAATGCTATGAAAACATGTTATACATAATAAAGTCACGGTGGAATAGCACACATTAAATCACAGTTAATGCAAACGGCTAAACCCTAAATAGGACAATAACACTTGGAAAAATGTGTTAAAGGTCATAGCTGGACTACATAATGTCTTCACTTTCACTTTATTGAAACATAGATCTATATCAGAGTGAAATAATAACATATCGAGGACGACATAAAACCATAATAAGAACACAGCTGTAGTTTCCTGTTGGTACACAGCGTCATTATTCATCTAAATAAAAGTATTTCACAGACTATCTGACGTTCAAATAATTGTTCTGACATCTCAATGTTAATTCAGTCTTGTAGCAGAGTTACACACAACCGTTCAGTAAACCCTGGCTGCTGTCCTACATAGAGAGGGGGAGTAACCGCTGAACAGAAAGGCACTATCTCAGCGCTCAGTACTTACTCTCCTCCTTGTCCAGCACCATGCTTTCTGTGGAAAACAACAATCCACCAACAGGAGATAAGACCCCGAGAGCGATGGGAAACAGGGGCTCAAACTTCGCGACTCATTACTCCAAAGAGAGGAAAAACCGCCACAGAGAAGCGTTTTCTGGGTCTTAAAATGAATAAAAATAGCCCGGCGGATGGATGCAAAGCGTCCCCGGGTATCACCTTGCCTGCAGGAGAGATGTGCTGAGATCCGGAGAGGCTGTGCGTCTTATCTGCGCTGATGTCAGAGCAGAAGCATGTGTGTCTGCAGGCTGCGGCTCTGAGAACTGAACCTCCTCTCTCTGCCTCCTCCCTCTGCAACAAAAAAAAACTCCCAGTCAAATGTTTTTTTTTTCTTCAACGCTGCGTGCTAATTATATAAAGTCATTATGCTCAGATCTGATAGTGCCCGCCCCCTCCCTCTCAGAATCAATTATTCAATAGACAGTCACACACTAGGACGGGCCTGAGGTGCTTTAGAATGAGCTTATTCAACTCCAAGGACACCAATTATCTCTGGGGCGCCATGCAGGCACAGCCCGGCCTCTGCACGACAGATGCAAGCTTACCGTGGGTTGAGTTCAGTGTGTTCATGTTCCTGTGCACTGTGTGTCTTCTTTCTTTTCTTTGGATACACCACAGAGGTGGTAGAAGTACTCTTATCTTGTACTTAAGTAGCGTAGTACCAGGTACCAGGGTGTAGGAAATACTCTGTATTCAAAATGTTACTTAAAAAGGTAGGGTATAGGTAATTCACTTCAGAAACACTTTTAGCTATATTCCATGGAATGCTCTTAAAATCCCGATAGCAATGAATACATTAAATGCTTTGACAATAAATATATAGAAACATGTCATCTGTGGAAGCCGTGGCGCTGTAAAAAGCACGACGAATCATCTGAGCCGGCCTGGCTAAAATAACTGGATGGCCTACCTGCCTGTCAGCCTTCCATCTGTGCACAAACTTATCTCGTGCCCTCATTGGTCATGTGCGCGTTCGTGTGTGTTGGAGGAGGGGCTCTGTAAGGAAGTGGCAGATTTCTTTCGGCTGTGTACTTTCTAGCGCACTCGAGCTGGTTTCTCCATTCTTGCCTACCCATCCCTTTAAAGTATTAGCATCAGAATATACTTAAAGTACCAAAAGTAAAAGTACTCCTTATGCAGATTTGCCCGTTTCTGAATAATATATGTTGTGTTTGTTTTGATTCTAATGATAGAATAGAGTGTTAACAAAGCCTGTACAGGTGCAGGGTAAGAGTACACTAATACAAAATGCCATACAGGACACTAAAGTTCAGTGTGTCATGCGGTTAGTGTATGATATTTATTGAAATATAACAAAACAAATGCTAAAAATCAATGTGTTAATCTTTTGTGTATGAATATTACCTTCTTAGATATATTTGTGATTTAAAGACAGTGTTATTATAAAGACAGTGTTGGAAGAAGATCTTTTACTTCCTTTGTTACAAATAAAAGGGGGCAGACACCCTCTACATTAGAGTAGGCTTAAGACTTTCCTTTTGGATACAGCTTATAGTTAGGGCTGGCTCAATCAGCCCCTAGTTTTGCTGCTATAGGCTTATGGTGCATTTCCACTACAGCGCGATTTAAGCGTGCCGTGCCCGGCCCGTTTTTGGTTGCGTTTCCACTAGCGTGTACTTTTTCACAGTTTTTCTGGCTCTCCAAAATCGAGGTTCTTTCCGGGCCAACAACCGGGCTGAGTATGCTAAACTAGAGAGAGAATCGCTGGCAACTACAACAAAATGAACATATTTGCCCGTGATTTAAAAATTGTAATACACGTTTCAAAAATGATGCCGAAGTAACAATATACTGATACCGGTTAGTAAAAACCATGAATTAATGCTTTGACAAGTCTGCAGACAGACGGCAGGCGAAAAGCCTTTTAAAATGCGTGTTTTCTGAATGGAGATCGGCTAAGCTAACGCAGTATATGCTCCGACCGTCCACACTCACAACAACGGCCTACAGACATAAATAAACCAGCGACTGTATTCGCCATGACACCGACAGTCTGTGGTTTGTACTTGTTTAACTTTTGTCTAGTTTCTGAACAGATATGAGGAGATGTGAGCTCTAAGTGCTAACAGCTAGCTAACGGCTGATTTTGGTTTTGTGTTTCGCATTGAAGATGACGTCACGGCTCCGCCTACACTGCGTTACTATGGATACTACCCCAGTTACTAAACTGTAATGGAAACGCTGCATAAAGTGAGCCTGGCCTAACAAGGTCTAACAAGTCCTAGACATACCGTACTAAGCCGAGCGAGGCCCTGCAGTGGAAAAGCGCCATTAGACTGTCTGGGGACACCTTACTTCTCTCTTTCTGTACCTGTATTATATACTCTCATGTCCCAAATCTGTATGCTACTAACCCAGCTTCCACTGAGTGTTTGGAGTCTGTCACCTGGCCTTTTAATGGCATTCTTTACATGTGGGTATAGCATGCTACTCTGCAAACATAAGTAGTTTCAGATCATTTCAATGTGTACTGTCACCAGTAACATCGTATATGAAATAAGATCTCAATTCATTCATTATTATATTCCACTTAGATTAGTTTATTGATTATATTTCAGTTTTAGCAACCAAAATGTTTGTGAATGAGCTCCACTCCTTGTTACCTGCTGGTGTCCAAACTGCAAACCAGGAAGTGAGAGCATCCAATAGGCTTTACACATGGAGGCTTTAAAGTGTATGGGAGTTAGACCGTACCAATTTGATAAGAGTGGAGGGGTGGAGGTTTCATTGTTGTGAGGAATAGTTTTTTCAAATAACTTAAACAAACCTAAAATATTTCAGTTTCACTACCATAATAAAAATGTCTCAGATATATACAAAACATGTCTCTGAAGTGTTTGGCTCCAAACACCAAACAGTTCATTGCAGCATCCCATAATCCCCTCTGTTTATGACATCATAAAGTGGCCAAAATCTGATCAGCTCATTTTCAGACAGGTTTTTATAGAAATGGATCAGGACAAAAAGAGAGAGAATCTTTTTTCCTGAAACATTCAGAGTCTCTTTACACAGAGGGGACACATGTTGATGTAGAAGAGACATGAAGAAGTGGATTTTGCATAATAGGTAACCTTTAATGAATTATGGAATAACTTTCGTTCATCTGAGGAGTTAGCTTAGTCTGGCTGTCTTTGTATTCCTGTATTGACAAATAACATCCATTTTGTTACGTCCAAAACAGTGAACTCACTCACTCACTCAACTTATCTTCATAACAACCTTTTAGTTTGTTAGCTTTTGCTTCCTATTTTCGGGCTGATATCCCACCCTTGTAGAGGCCGGTGTGGAAAGATTGGATTTGCCAAGCTAAATCCTTAGCAGCAGCCAAGATAAAAAGTGACGCACTTATTAAAAGACCCCCCACAGACTTCCAGGGCCATGTATTATCAGTAGAATAATAAAGAAATAGCATTAAATCTAAATAGGACCTCACTAGTGGGTCCTAGAGCTGCTGTAAATCACTATATCAAGGATTTAGGAATCAAAACACCACAAACTATCCTAAGGTCATTATTTAAAGTAAATCTTTATCCCCACAGACACTTCATTAGTCCCTGCGGATAGATTATTGGAACATTATAGAGAGAATAAGGATGGGTAGTTTCAAGGCCAGTCCATAAACAACCCTGCATCCTGCTTTGCAAATAGATCACCCGCGCCTAAAATCCTCCTCATTAGAAGCAGTGGAATAAACAACTGTTCTAACATGGCCCCTGGTTCAGGTCACACTAATTAACCAGAACCATCGAGCGACAATTCCCTCATTATCCGTCCTCTCATCTGATCGCACATAGGCCGTCAAGACAGCTAACGATCAACCGACTAATTAATCAGCTGATGAGGTGCAAGTGAAGCTCCGGGTTCCCTCTTCATTTGCCAGACGCATGGGAGCTAATTAGTTCAATTATTAATGCATCTAATTAAATAGTTTGTCTGGGTGAGCATGGTGTAAGTCTGCGGTGATAAATGGGTTCTTCTCCTGCATTACACCCCTCTTGTCCTTCATTTTGACGTGCTTTAAACTGCAGAGCAATGCTAAACATTACAGCTCTTCACAGGCCCGGACCCCATTAGGCTAATTGCGCTGAAAGCAGTCTGTGGCTGACATTAAAGGTGAGCTGTGGTTTGGGCTCTAATTAGCAGTCTGTGAGAATAGGAAGCCTTTTTCTTTTTTTTTATCTGGGGCCATCTGCTGCGGTTCGCCTCGCCGTCATGTCCTCTGTGTGAAAAGGGCAGAGACAAATTTAGGCGGTGTTTTTTGTGGAAGGGCAGATATAATACCACGAGAAGCCATTTCATACAGATGCATTTAGATGAGTGGATACAAGAAAACCAGCTGCAGTTTGTAGGCTTTAAGGTTTCGAATCTGAAACCACAGAGCTCCTGCTTATATTTTCCATCTTTAACTTATTCAGTCTCTCTTTTAAACATTTCAACCGGAGTTGGTGATTTTGGAACACTAACAAAGACATTTTAGATTAGTTATTTAGATTGAATAAGGTTTAGCAATATTATCAAATAACTGTTGTCTGACTGGAGTCTGGTGACTTTAAGGGGGACATATTCATTGTATGTTTTTTTACAATAATGATTTAAATTAACTGGCCAACTCCATGCGGGTTTTATACATAACCACATTAAAACGTGTCATAGCTAAGCGTTGGAAAAGGGACGAACATGACCGCCATGGTGTCATGTTTCCTACTGCAGAGTCATCTGTCCCGGGACTGAATGCCTATTGTAACCTTTCCCACCAAAAGACAAAAAACAGATGTTAGTAGGCTTTTTTTTGTCCACTGGGGCTATGGTGAACATTTTACCTGTTTAACTTCAGCATGTTAGGTCAAAGTGTGCACGTGCAGAGCTGTGGCTGCAAGAGTTTTGTTCCCCGACAATTGAGGAAACTCAATCATCTGCTTGGAACAATGTGATATGGCCAAAAGCTCAAGAACAAGTGAGTAAGAAGACCCTGGGATGAGAAGGGTCAATAATTAAGTGGCAAGCTCAAATTCTGTCAGTTAATTGACAGGAAGCAAGTGTCACTTAAAGGAGCCCTAATACGCTTTTTGGGCTTTTCCCTTTCCTGTAGTGTTTTATATAGGTTTTTAATGCATGTAAATGGTCTGCAAAGGCTAAAATCCCTGCCTGAATCGCCTACAGTGGACTCCTTTGTTTACTTACGGAACATATTGGTATTTTTGGGGTATTTTTCCAGATCCTCCATATTTCAGACGACCGATACTTTGGCTTCCTAATGACATCATTATGTAACACTTGTGCTTCTATTGGCTAACGCCCCAACACATTGTAGGTGAAAGGCTAAGGGGCGGGACATCTCTAAGCAGTTGACCAATCACACTAGAGCCGGCCAGTCAACCAATCAGAGCAGACTGGGCTGGGAATGCGCCCTTTTAAAAGGAGATAAACAAGGCCTCGTAGCATCCAAAGGAGAAGGAGCGAACACAGAGGATGAAACTGTTTTTATTTAGTTCTGCCAGCGAGGTTTGTCTGATTGAGATAAATCGGCACCTGAACTCCCAAGAGGTCGATCCACCGGGGAGAAGATAATTTGTTCTCAGCCTGGGAAAATCTGGTGTGGAAAGCGAAGTGTTGACATGCTGGTGTGGTGCCTTTAAGCAATCATGTTTTCTGCTGAACCGGAGCAGCTTCTTTGTGGTTGTAATGAGCATTTGGGAAGGTGAGAACGATGTGTATTGTGTCATCAGACAACTAAAGGAAGGCTCTTTAATTACAGAGTCGCTCGACAGAAACTCTAGTCATTAAAGGTGTGATTATTTGTGTTATTTCTTTCATATCTGTATGTAGATTTTTCCCAAAAACCTTACCAAAACCTGCCTGGACTGCCTGTTGATTTGTGTTTGAATGCATTGAAATAAATAACTTGTCAATAACATGTTTGCATTTATTTTGTAACTCTTTCCACAGCAGGGAAATTAACTGTGTTACAAAACAATACCTTTGGGACCGTTCGGGCATATTAAATAGAAGGCGCCATAACACATGTGCTCAAGTCACATAATAGTCTGGTATAACATTGGTAGCATTATGATGGCAAACTATAAAAAAACAAGTTTAACAAGTGGTCAAACATTTACAATTACAATCAAGTAAAAACTGGAGAAGTGTTCCTACTGAAACAAACTGTATGTTTTATCTTATAATTTCAAAGAAAATGTAATTTCAACACTATATCCTGTATGGTTTTTTCGAGGTGACATCTTTTTTCCTTCCATATACTGTGTGTCACGCTGCATGAGTGCACACAGTGATTGCTTGCCGGATGAAATATGCTGCATCTGAAGAGTTTCTTTCTACTCCCTGAAAAATGAGATGCATCTTGGGTTAAAAGAAGAAAACAAGCTCAATTCAAACTTCAGTTTAGTGAGTGTCATGAGCAAGTTCTTCGCTAAGTAACATCTGGATCATCTGGTTTATGTTGACACTGATTGAATGTAAAGCACCTTTTCTTAAAGGAATCATATGTAATCTCTTTCATATGTTTTATGAATTTGTTGGGGGTCTGCTTAGAGCCATTCAGTGTCCTGTTACGCTAAATGTGATGTCCTTCTGTCTGTGCACTGCATACTGCTTTGTAAGATGTCGGTATCTTCTTGCAGTGACGCTGCCAAAACTCTGCAAATGAAGTGAATCTGATGGAGAGCTCGATGTCACAGCGATGCCCTCTAAAGCTCTTAGTGATGCTGAATCAGAGCAGCCCATTAAAATGCATGTGAATGCATCAGTTTAAGGGTCTTTGGTTTGTTAAAGGGTCCATATTATGATATTTGGGGGGTTTCCCTTTCCTGTAGTGAGATATATAGGGTTTTGTGCATGTGAGGTCCCTGACACACCAAGCCGATTTCGGCCGCCGATAGATATCGATAGATGTCAGGCCGTCGGTGAGCGTCGTGTAGCCCTACTCAGATTGGTGTGTCCCGCCCCGTCGTGTCTTTTCGGCCGTGCCGACACCTTCCGCCGCCGATTCGACATGTTGAATCCGGAAGCTAAAGACCGTCGCCCAAAGAAATCACTCTGATTGGCTCTTCAGCTTAGCGAATCAGTGCATGAGAAGCGAAACGGAAGTGAGGGACCCAAACAAACTATTAAGAAGGCAAATATGGGATTTCATTTAACTCCAGCTCTCGACACAGGTTCGGGAAAGCCCCGTGAGCTTTTCGCTGTAGAGTGAAAATGGAACGCACACACTATTTGTTGTTTGTTTATATCATGCAGTCTGTTCTTCTTGTCTCGGTTATCACGCAGTCTGTCTTCCGGTTGTTGCCTCTTTTGAATGACGAATACACACTACCGCCGCCTGCTGGTAAGGAGAGTTATTGCCACTCACGCATGCGCAGTTCGTACTGCAACTTGGCCGTTGGCTAAAGTTTTTGCGGTGTGTTCCAGTGTGACACATGGCCAAGACGCAGGAGACGTGAGGAGACGTGAGGCGACGTGTTCTTTGATGTCAGTTTAAATGGTCTGCAAAGGCTACAGGCAGTATGGGAAAAATAAAGCCCTTTTTGAACATTAAAGAATATAACCATGTCGGAGTAGAGTCACAAAATACAAATATGAACCTGAAAATTAGCCTTATATATGTCCTCTTTAAATTGAAAGCTGCAAGGTTGTAAAAGAGCAGATAACCATCAAGAAAAAGCATTATCGATCCACATTAGGTATCATTACCCCATTATGTTTTAATATCTTCTAAATATTGTTCATAATTAACTCATCTATCTATCCTATGTTAATTGGGTCATGGAGGCCTCAGGAGGAGCCTCTCTGGGGTCCCATGGTAGAAAAAAATACGTTATGTGTAAATCTGTTCAAACAGATTAGTTAACCGTGCTCTTCAATTCCTTTTTCATTTCATTTTATCAACTGCTACCTTTTATATATCAGAATGTAAATTTAATGTATCTCATGAAATAGCGACCTATTTTATTCAATACAACCTAGATATAGACAGAGTCAGTTTTCTTTATCATCTTGTCTGTTGATATTAATGATGGCGGTTGTAGCAAAAGGTTCAAATAGAAATCGGTAAAATCATACTCATGTTTCCCCGAGGTGGCATTTTGTTTAGTAGCAGCTGCCTCTGTATGAATGAAGGTGTGTGATTGGTTGACTTGTATTTGTAAAAGAGTGTTGAGGTGTCGCCACAACTGTAATGCTAATTAAAGGAATATTAGATTTAGCAAAACTCACTTCCGACATTCAGAAAACACCGTGTTACACTACATGTTACTACAGGGACACAACGGCATGCCGACTGCAGTGGGGTTTGAACCTGTGACCCTCTGGTCCGAAAATCAACGCACGCGCACAACCCACTGCACCACACGTCCTTCTTCGTTCGACGAGTCACCTCATCAAGAAATTAACTCGATCATAATTTCAGGGTGTTTCTTTTCATTACAACACTTTCCATTAGCATCTGTTGTTGAGTTGCCTGAGAATGAGGTTAACTGTAAAACCACAGGTGTTGATGATTATCACACTTTTTAACACTCAAAACATTCTCGTCCAATAGGATTAGAGTCAGGATAGGATACACGTAATTTGATATTTTGATTAGGAAATGAAATGTAATGACATTAAATTTGTTGTTTCTTATAAAAGCAGATAGTAAACGATGTATTTAAAAACAATCAATGATCAACTTGAACCACTGTTTAATTTAACAGCTGCAAAAAGGGGATGTTGAACGCTGTCTTTAAATTATAAATTCTGTTTTGTTTTGTTTCTTTGTTTCTTGTTTTGTTTTTGTTTTGTTTGTCTACCCTCCCTCCCAAATTTAAAGCGTCTATGGGTTCAAGAAAAGCGCTATAGAAATATAATTTATTATTATTATTATTATAAAATGCTCTGCTATTTTAAAATAAGATAACAAAGAACGGCTTGTCTAAAAGGTTTCTGCTCTAACCTGGATCCACGAAATAAAGGTTAACAGCTTTAACCACTGTGTATTTTAGCAGCTGCAGAAAGAGCGCCATGTTTCAAGAAAATGTACCCTCTATTAGCCTCTGTCGATTAGAGTTTAAGCAACGTTTTAGTTTTCCTGTTCTTAACGTGGATCCGTTTCATTTGGAGTGTTTGGACGCCGTCCAATGGGCTGTCAGTCTGCCGGAGCAGCAGAGTTTGGGATTGCAGTGGGGATGTGCTCACCAGCTGTGAGATTAAGGGGAACTGATCGATGGCCTTTCTGATTGGCTCTCTCCGTGTCCCAGCAGCACCCAATCCCCTCGGTTCAGAAGCTTTTCCTCAGTCCAGCCAAAAGCAATTCTTCCTCCACGCAGGAGCCAAATAAGATCGCTGACCTGAAGCTACGAGGCCTCGCTGTGAGCTCCAGTCTCCATCCATCTCCTCGCCTCTGTGACAAGAGACAGACAGGAGGGAAAGCAAAGGGGAGGAAGATGAAGAGATGGGAATGGAAGATGAAGAGATTGGAAAGGAAGATGAAGAGATGGAAATGGAAGATGAAGAGATGGAAATGGAAGATGAAGAGATGGAAATGGGAGTTTTTGCAAAGAGCATTTTGCAGACATTGTAGAATAAGTGGTTTTTCTCCTAGTAAAAGTAGCTAATATACTAGAGTTAAAAATACTCCCCCACAAGTAGTTCTTAGTTCAAAAGGTTGCTACAGTTAAAGCAAAGTGTACTTAAAGTGTCAATACTACAATTATTCATTTAAAAAAGAAGAAGCCACTTAATTAACCCCACTAGATGAAATTCAGTTGTTGACTGTTAGTATACATACATACATTACAAATACACACATGCACAGGACCTATAAACACGTTGGGAATGCACAAGCATGTTTTTATGAGGCGTTATGAGCTGCCATGTTTAACGGCGTCAGGGAGCAGTTTGGGGTTCAGTGCCTTGCTCAAGGATGCCTCACAGTGCCCAGGAGGTTAGCTTAGTGTGTAGGGACTTGGCTTGGGAAATGAAGGGTTGCTACTGTAGTTCAAGTTCCGATTGGACCAATAGAATACGGAGGTGTCCTTGAGCAAGACATTTAACCCCCAACTGCTCCCTAAACCTGGCCCTCTTCGCTCTGACACCTCTATATACATACACCTGTGTGTTGGTACATTTCTGTATAGCTCCTGTGCATGTGTGTATTTGTAATGTGTGTGTGTACACATTAACAGGCCTGAACGTGACTTTAAAGGAGGGGTATGTCATTTATTTCAGAAACACTTTTTGTTATATTCCATGGAATGCTCTTAACATCCTGATAGCAATGAATATCTTAAGTGCTTTGACAATAAATACATTAAAAAATGTCATCTGTGGAAGCCGTAGCGCTGTAAAAAGTACGACCAATCATCTGAGCCGGCCCGGCTAAAATAACTGGATGGCCTACCTGCCTGTCAGCCTTCCATCTGGGCACAAACTTATCTCGTGTCTGAAGGAAGTGGCAGATCTTTTTCCGGTTGTGTATTTTCAAATTCTAGTGCACTCGAGCTGGTTTCTCCAAAATTACATACCCTACCTTTAAGTAACAACCCTCTGCAGGCTGAGCCCCTTGATTACATAAAACATAATACAAAAGAAACAAGGAGAATATATACATAATTTTCTACATACACACTTTTGATCCACACGTAAATGCAAAATGCTGTTTTGTTTAACGTTTTTAATTTCATTAATAAAACGCTCCTGGAGCTTTGTCTACCAGATCTCCCTTTTTAAGAATTCCCTGATTAAATTAAGGTTAAATAGAAAGAGATGAAAGCTGTGTTTTCCCATACATACAGTATTACCTAATAAAAAAATCAAAGTGGGAAACATGATGAAGACAAATGCCTGCATGGAGGTCAAGGAGGTCAATGAATAGTAAGACATAAAGAACCTTGATTTCACATTTCTAATGTTATTGCTCATTGTGAGTGCTATTTCTAATTGTAATTGATTCAGTGTGTAATGGGTCAGTTCCCAGGAGCAGGAAATCATTAAACACACCGGTTGGGGCAGGGGGGGGGGGGTGCGGGGGGAGCCTCTTTTTATGATGCTTGGTGGTGCCATCTTGTGGATACTTTAGGAACATTTCCATTGGTTGGAGGTCATGTTTCAGTTTAATAATGGTTCATTTCTCACTCCTCCAGCTATCTATAGCAGCGACACACAGGACATTCCTCTCTCCTTCCCGGAGGCTTTAGAGGATGCCTCCCTGACGGTCATTTAATTAACGTTGAGCTCAAAGTGAAGAACTAAAACAGACCTCTTATTAATCAATGTTTAGCTTTAATTTCCTCTGGAACAGCTGATGTTTTTACAGTATTTACAAAAGGAACATTCGTCTGCAAAACACTGCAAACGCGGAGGTATTTTTCTCGATGGGTGGCAAACATTTCTTTTGTGTTACAGCATCATGGTGAAATAAACAGATTTAGGAAGAATAACAGGATAGCATTAAGAGAGTTGGCCCTTAATTGGTGTTTGTGAAAAGTGTCTTATTATACAGCTTGAAATGTGTGGGTTCACATCAATATATTCCAATACTTTGATCCTGGGAGAACATCAATTAAATACAATAATGCTCAAATGTACTACTAATATATACACAATACATCAAATCACATACGCTTTGTAAATGATATGGCATACTGCAATATAACAGAGAAAGTGACAGAGAGAGAGTATTATATTTTAAATAAACACTATGGTTTTTAAAGAGTAGCATTACAATGAATATAATTAGAAAATGATGTGAAACTGCTGCACAAAAACACAGAACTGAAGCCAAAGTTGCAACGCAGAAATTATAGGAGTAAACAATAAAGGTACTTTTGCTTTTACCGATGTATGAGATGCTTAAATGACAAGAAAAATAACACAGATCTGTTGTGGTGAACTATTGATCACTGTATGTAGACTTGAAAATTGGAAAAAATGGCTTGAAATGCATAATTGTCTTTCCTAATTAAGATGAATTAGGTTGGTTAGAAGCAAAAATATCAAACACACATTAATACATGGCTTGGATGAATACTCAATGCTGATTGGTCAATTTCAAACATGCTGTATTCTGCTCTTCTCTCCTCTCTAGCAGCCCTTTGCTAAAGAGGACCAGTGAACTATGCAGCACACAGAGAGAAGTTAACGACAACGTTACCAAAAAAACATAAATTCCTCAATCAGAAATCACGTTGAAAGGCTATTTCTAATATTTACTTTTTTATTTGTATAGCGCCCAAAGCTTTGGATTGAAGTAGGCTAAACTGCCTCCAGTGGAGAAAAAGAAAAGAGTGCAAGAGGAAAGGAAGAGGTTAAAAAGACAAAGTGCTGTACATCAGGGAAATCAACAGTCAAGTAAACACTAACGGGAACAGCGAGGGAAGATCCCTCGGCCTTCTGTCGGGATCCTGCTCGCTGCACATTATCCCTTACATTACAGGTTTAGATATCCTAATTCTGGGAATTGAAAAGAAAAGTGGTTTAAAGGTCAAAGATGGTTTCGGGTAACAGTAAAACCGGAACATGTGTTGTCTGGGGATGCACAATGGATGAAAGGAATAGAAAAAGGTTAGAAAAAGTGTCAAAGGAACTTTAATTTCACAGGAAGACTTGGGGTAGAGGACTGTGAGAATTTGGTTCGGGGTATTGTCAAATATCTGGAACAAACTACCAGAAACCTGCAGGTCCGCTGCAACTCTGACTACTTTTAAATCCAGGCTGGAGACTTTCTTTTTGCCGCTGCTTTTAATTGAACTATTCATATCTCACACTGCACTGTAACCTTTATTCACGTACCTGTGTATTCATGTTTTATTAACTTTTCCTTTTAATGTTTCTAATTTGTTTTATGCTCTTAATGTCTTTCATTATTGTAAAGCACTTTGAATTGCCGGCACTTTACAATAAGACTTTAATAATTAATTAATTAATTAGGTTGTGAACACTTTATAAATCATTAATACGCTTTTATAAGACATGAGATAAACAGGGCGACTGTGACCGGTTGCTTGCTAAATAGTGAGCCCACATTTATCTGTACTGCTAAACCTTATATTGGCTACCTAGCTTACTTCGTCTCCTTCATCAGCCAGCATCCTTGGTATCTGTTGTTCACTGAGTTGATTCTCGCTAAGTAGCCAATATAAGGCTTAGTCATCTTGCCAAATAGTGAGCCTGTGTTGAGGAGTCAGAATTTTGAGATTTTGAGAAAAAAAACAGAATTTTGAGATTTTGAGAAAAAGACAGAATTTTGAGATTTTGAGAAAAAGACAGAATTTTGAGATTTTGAGAAAAAGTCAGAATTTTGAGATTTTGAGAAAAAAGACAGAATTTTGAGAAAAGAGTCAGAATTTTTAGATTTTGAGAAAAAAGACATAATTTTTAGATTTTGAGAAAAAAAGACAGAATTTTGAGATTTTGAGAAAAAAGACAGAATTTTGAGATAAAACTCAGTATTTTGTACATGACAGGATGAATGATTACTTTGAAGAGCCGGTATTCGTCCATCTTGTGACTGTGTAACTCCCTCTCTTGGATATCAGCATGTGAAGGACACTGTTCAGGAACTAGTTGATGCTCTGTATGTGATGAATACTTCCATTCTGGAGAGGATCACAAATACATGGATCCTGAGATTGAAGCTCAAGCCGGTGACGAGTGATATTTGAACACCTTCCCTTTAACACGCCTCCTCACACACACCCTCCTTGCTTCCTCCCGCTCACACTGACTTCCTCCTCTTGCCGAACACGTTGTTGATGAGCTTGGCCATGGACTTGGAGCCGCTGTAGCGCCGCCGGTCGGCTCTGTACTTCAGGAGCTCCATCACCTGGCGGATGAGTTGTGTGAAGAGCGCGGAGATGTCCTGGTAGCTCTCGGCCGCGGACACCTCCTGGAAGTGGCAGCGATGCTCCTGAGCAAGGCAGCGGCCCTCCTCCTCACACACCTGACGGGCGTGACACAAGTCCTGCTTGTTCCCCACCAGACACACCGGGACCTCCACCTCCCTGCAGCACAGACATTGAGAAATGTTCAAGATTCAAAGCTTGTATTGTCATGTGTACATAGCTGCAGTGTAGATATGACAATGAAAATCTTAGGTCACACAGGCTCCTCCAACAGTGCAATGAAACGGATAATAGTGCCAGTTAATACAATAAAATATAATAGAAATAGTGCAGGATAGTCTACAAGTAATTGGAATATTGATATAAGTTGCAAACAGATGAACGTTATGGATGTTCTTTCAAATGTTCAGGTCTTTAACAGTCTTGTGGCATTTAGTTTCTATTTTCTTAATTGTAATCTTTACATTTTGTGGGGGAAACTTCTGTGTAGCAATGCAGGAGGAGTCACCGACTCAAAAGGAGACACTGGGAGAGCTGGAGCTTTGATGTCAAACACTGATGGGTTTATTTGGAGCTTCGGCCGGAGAATTCACAAAACAAGTCCAGAGTCAGAGGTTCTGACTCCACGGTAGAGTTGCCACGTCAATTCTGAAGAACTCTACCCCAGACCCATGTATTTAGCTAGTTCTGAGAGAATCATCAACATTGACCATAACAAGATAGAACCATAACACCTCTATCAGCTGACGCCAGCAGGCAGGAACAGGGAGACACAACACAGAGAGCACAGCAGCCAAGGTTACAGGTGCGTGTGCTCAGTCAGGACAGTAAACTGGGTCAAAGTTATGGACCTTGGGAAATATTTCCCCAACAGTCGTATCAGTAGCAGTAGTAGCAGTAGTAGTAGTAGTAGTAGTAGTAGTAGTAGTAGTAGTAGTAGTAGTAGTAGTAGTAGTAGCAGTAGTAGTAGTAGTAGTAGTAGTAGTAGTAGTAGTAGTAGTAGCAGTAGTAGTAGTAGTAGTAGCAGTAGTAGTAGTAGTAGTAGTAGTAGTATCAGTAGTAGTAGTAGCAGTAGTAGTAGTAGTAGTAGTAGTAGTAGTAGTAGTAGCAGTAGTAGTAGTAGTAGTAGTAGTAGCAGTAGTAGTAGTAGTAGTAGTAGTAGTAGTAGTAGCAGTAGTAGTAGTAGTAGTAGTAGTAGTAGCAGTAGTAGTAGTAGTAGTAGTAGTAGTAGTAGTAGTAGTAGCAGTAGTAGTAGTAGCAGTAGTAGTAGTAGTAGTAGTAGTAGTAGTAGTAGTAGTAGTAGTAGTAGTAGTAGAAATATTTGGTGGTTCAAGACCCAGCTTGCAGGGGCGCCGCCAGGGATTGTGGGCCCCATGAAAAGATATCACATTGGTTACTTAAACATTTTTTTCTTAATGTTCTAAAATGGTTTGGGCCCCTGTCAGTCACGGGCCATTAGAATCGTCCTAACTTTGCCAGCATGACAAAGTGTAAGAAATGGTGCGATATGGAAAGCAAGACGGTGTGATGAGAAAAAGTATGAAGAGCATGAAACCTTGTTATTGGAGCGTTGGAGCGGCTCCATTTTTATATATTTAAAAAGAACAGGTCATCAGCTGCTCTGATCCACCAGCAGGCCCGGACTGGCACTCGGGAGCACCGGGAGGTTTCCTGGTGGCCTGGCCTGCTAAGTGGCCTGCTGGCCTGAGGATTTTTTTTGTAATGTATGTATTGTGAACGCAACGCTGCGCAAATGTGGGTCTGACTCTGCCTCACAGAGGGTGACTGGCTGTCTACATGATGTGGCCTGCCGACATGGCCACTTTCATACAGATCATACACTAATGCCCTCGATTGGTCTCTGTTGTGTCATTCAAGCTCGGGAGGGTGTGTATGTGTGGCGCGAGCGAGCGAGAGAGAAAGCGCGCACACCGGTTACGTGTATTGTTGTTGTTAGCATCTGGTGCTAGCTAGCTGCGCTAACGGATATAATGAGCTGTCAACAAGGTGGAGGAGAGTCCTCTCCTGTCAGACTGAGAGACTGATAACTACAGCTCAGGTGAGGTAAAGGACTCTGAGTGCTTAGATAGTTAACTTAGTCTAAGTTCTCTGTGGGTCTCAAACGGTTTGGTCACCATTTATGTAAACACATATTTCCATTTGAATGGGGAGTGATTAGTAAAATATAGATGAATAATAAAAAAAATGTTAACTAGGTGAAACAAGGTAAGATCAACTTTAAAAACGTGTTGAGAGCTAAAACTAGTTGCTGCTGCCTCAAAGAGGAGCAGGGGGGAGACGGGGGAGAGGGTGAGGCTGGTTCAGGAGCCCAGACACACTCACAACTATAAATGAACCAAAAACAAATAAATAAACAAGTTTCAATGTTTTTTCATATTGGATATGGTATGGTATGGTTATGGCCATGTTCTTATGATTTTATGATTATTTAAATGTATACAGTTCTGTTTCATATGGATGTAGTCTCTTTATTTCCCCCTCAAAGTGCACCAGATTGATGCATTTAAGTCCAATATTTAAAAAAATAAAAATCTTACCGGGGGAGTGTGCCCCCGGACCCCCCTAGAGGATTTGAGGTCCACCCCCACTTAAAATATGTTCACATGGATAGTTTCCTAAATAGATTTGCAATTTTTTTTAAATAGTAACCCATATCCATATGTTTATTCTGAGGTAGTAGATTTAAAGTTTAGGGCTATCACCATGGGCAGCAACGCTGTAAATATTGACAAATAAATCCAGAAAAATGGCACAAAAGAAAACTGGTAGTGGCCTGGCTGGGTGTATAATTCCCGGCCTGACTTATTGTCCCAGTCCGGCCCTGTCCTATCTGTTTATAAGTGTTCACCCCCTGTCTCATGTCTGTATATGCTTCCTGTCTCTGTGTTTTCCCTCATGTCTGATTATCTGATTCTGTTCACCTTTGTGTTTTCCCTCCCCAGCTGTGTCCTTTCTTCTTGACTGGTCTTGTATTTATTTAAGTTCTGGTATTCTGTTGGTGTGTGTGGGTTCTTTCAGTCTTTCACAAGGGAGAGAGAGGTCTGATTGTTGTTTTTGTCCATACAAGGGAGTGTTCTTGTTAGCCTTGAATTAAAGGTATTTCAGTTTAAAAAATGTGCCGTCCTGCAATTGGGTCCTACCTGCGCTGCTCAACCCTAACACTCTGTCTACTTCAAAGTAGAATACCCTCATTGTGCTTCTTCTCACCCTTTGCAGTTTTCCATGCGCGCCTCTCGGATCTGCAACAGGATGTTCTTGGCGTCGATGAAGGAGGAGCGGTCGCTGATGTTGTAAACCACCACGAAGCCATCGGCCCAATCCACCGGCTCCTCCAGGATGCACCTGGCCTCCGAGCTCTGCCAACAGAAACCAAACTTTATTTTGGTACGTCTCTTTAATTCAGGGAATTATGTATGTCTTTCTGTAAAGTCTGTTTTGACTGGGACAGATTCAACCAGACAGAAACATAGATGAAGCTAATGTCGTTTACTTTTTGCCATTTCAGTGGAAACTAACTAACTATAGATCAACTATAGATAACTATAGATCCAAGAGGGAATTCTCACTGTGTCCCACTTTTTCCAGGGATAATTCTTAAGCCAAGGCAAGTTTATTGATATAGCACCTTTCAACTCAAGGCAATTCAAAGTGCTTTACAAAAATGAAAATGTTAAAATAGTGCCGCAGAAATACATTTTAAAATGGCATTTAAAACAGTCATTAGAAATCTAATGGTATAAAATAAACATAAAACAAGCAAATACAGATATTGTGGGGGAAACTTCTGTAGCAATGAAGAGTCAGGACTCAGAGAGACACGAGGAGAGCTGGAGCTTTGATGGCAAACACTGACGGTTTATTTGGAGCTTCGGCCGGAGAATTGACGAGACAGGTGGTGTGTCACGAGATGACACAGTGGTTGCCTTGCCAAACCAATTCTGAAGAACTCTTTCTGCAGCTCGAGGTTTTAACTAGTTCGGTGTGTAATAATCAACATTCTTTATCAGCGAGACGAAACAATTATGGACCTTGAATCTAACTAGAGCTCTCGTCCATAGGAAAGAATGTGCGCCAGGGATCCTTCGTCCCTGAACAGTAAACTACCTCATGGCGGCTTGTGCTCTGTCATAGACTGGCAACAACAATGCCCCCAAGCTGCTCCTCCTTAAGAGAGATAGCAGCAATACCCAAGGCCTTAGACCTATGCCGTGGGAAAGGAGACAGTGAGAGGAGAAAACGATGAACTGTGTCGAAGGTTGAATACCTAACCAAATAACAGATTTTTCTGATCACCTTAAAGGTGGGGTAGGTAAGTTTGAGAAACCGGCTCGAGATACACTTTTTGTTATATTCCATGGGATGCTCTTAACATCCCGATAGCAATTAATATCTGAAGTGCTTTGACAACAAATCCATTAAAAAATGTCATCTGTAGAAGCTGTGGTACTGTAAAAAGCACGACCAATCATCTGAGCCGGCTAAAGTAACTGGATTGCCTACCTGCCTGTCAGCCTTCCATCTGTGCACAAACTTATCTCGTGCCCTCATTGGTCATGTGTGCGTTCGTGTGTGTTGGAGGAGGGGCTCTGTAAGGAAGTGGCAGATTCTTTCCGATTGTGTATTTTCAAATTCTAGCGCTCGAGCTGGTTTCTCCAAAATTACCTACCCCACCTTTAAGTGTTGTTCATAATATTAATCTTTTAATTGTTGTTCCTTTGGGTCCAAAACTATTTCACATGTAGGCGACATTTTATAATTTATGCCTGAATCGCTCTGTTTTTATCGTTGTTAAAGGAGCTAATATTATTATTATTAATAATAATAATAAGGCAACACCAGAAACACGAATAAAACAGTTGTTTCCAAACATTTACACAAACATACATGCACACAACAAAATTTAAAAAGTAATGTTCCAACTTTTTCCAGGACTATTTCTTAACTGATTTTTGATCAAACACTATCAACACGTGCAGAGCGAGGATTGACCTTCGTCATGACCTCGAGGAGAAAAAAACGAAGTCGGAAGAACAAGAGGCCCGAGGATTTGTCTGAGCAGTGTAAAACTCACTTATCCCTTTCTCTTTATTGACTGTCATAAGGGCAGGACGTGGACTTAGTGTTTCTTATGAAAAGGCGTCTTTACCGTGAGTTTAACCGGTAAAAGACAATGACCGCCTCTTGTTCTGCTGAGCAAAGGGGTATTCCAATAAAAATACTGACTGTAGTGAAAAGGCCTCGGGGGTCTTTGGTGTTGCTTAAAGAAAAAAAAGTAGGTTATACGACTCTTTTCTTCAAAGAGACAGCCTTCGGCATACATCGCCTCGGGATACTCTCGTAAAGCTTTTGGAACTAAAGTGCTGTACGGATCAACACGCGGCTGCACGAAGGTAGATATCTGATCAGGAATCAGTCGAGGTCAGTTTTTATGTGAAACTCTTGTAGCTCCAAAACAAAGACTTAATATTTTTTCACCTCGGATGAAACGGTTCAGAATTTACAACACTTGGGCTGTAAAAAGTATTCCAAACACAAAGAATAGATTAAATCAGTCAAAGTATTTCAAAGGTAGGAATTCTCTGGAGGGATAAATCCTCGTATTATTTCAGTTAAATCTAAAAAAATCGAAACAATAAACATTTTTGTGCGAACGTTAGCTAACATGCACCTTAGCTAACGTTAGCCTAGCTCAAGTTGATCTGTATTTTAGCCCCACTAAAGGTAGACTACCTGACTCTGATCGATCGATTGTGATGAAGTGATTAGTGATGTCATAAACAGAAACAGTGGCGAATCTGCAAAGTAACTAATATCACAAATGATACCTTTGAATAAAAATAGAATGAACATATTGGCTTTCAAATGTTGTGGAGTAGAAGAAGAAACTATCATAAAATGGAAATACCCCAGTAAAAGAATCAACAGTTGTTTACTTTCATACTTGTGAGTGATATAATCATGGGTAAAACAAAAGGCTTAACCCTCCTGTTGTCTTCGGGTCAAATCTGACCAATTTACTACTTTCATCAATCATAACCTTTTTAGTTTTACATTCGATTGCATTAAGGCTTTATGATATCCTTCACAGTAGACATTTGAACATATCAAATTGCTGATCACCACTTTCATTGAATTTTGGATGATTTAGTCAACTTTGTAACACCCATGGTGTTCCCGGTCAAAAATGACCGCCATAAAGAAAAGGAATTAGTAACCATCCAGATCAGATAAAACACACACACACACTAGACACATTTCGCTCTTATGTGCCCATCCCCCCATGTGAATCAAACCTGGCACACACACACACACACACAGAACAATTTGAAACATTTCCCGCTCCTATGTGCCCATCCCCCCACATGGATCACACCTGGCACACGCAATACTTGTTCAGTGTCTATTCTTTGTATATTTACTGCAGTTTTTCATGTATACCAGTAGTCTGATACAATATTTAAAGTTTGAACGGGTGTCAAATGAAATTTGGTGTTGATTAATGTTTTTTGTGTTAAAGGTGGGGTAGGTAAGTTTGAGAAACCGGCTCGAGATACACTTGTTGTTATATTCCATGGAATGCTCTTAACATCCTGATAGCAATGAATATCTGAAGTGCTTTGACAAAAAATCCATTAAAAAATATCATCTGTGGAAGCCGTGGTACTGTAAAAAGCACAACCAATCATTTTAGACGGCCCGGCTAAAATAACTGGATGGCCTACCTGCCTGTCAGCCTTCCATCTGTGCACAAACTTATCTCGTGCCCTCATTGGTCATGTGCGCGTTGGTGTGTGTTGGAGGAGGGGCTCTGTAAGGAAGTGGCAGATTTTTTCCGGCTGTGTATTTTCAAATGCTAGCGCGCTCGAGCTGGTTTCTCCAAAATGTCCTAACCCAACTTTAATGTAATAGCAGTTAAAACAAATTTGACTGCGAACACCAAAGTAAGGGGGGGAACAAAGACAATAGGAGGGTTTTAATTGGAAATTTAACTTTCATATGGATGGACATTTCTAATGAACTGCAACTCAGGTTTGAATCCAGTAAACAATATCAGGTGTTGTTGATGTGTTGTTGGTGTGTTTTTGATGTGTTGTTGATGTGTTGTACCTGAGAGCAGGGGTCAAACACCTCCAGATTCAGCTGTCGCCCATCAATCGAGAGCCTTTTATGGTACAGGGAATCTGTAACAAGGATCATACAGTATATTTGTATATTTGTATAGTGCATTTATTTTGTACAGACTGCTGATAGATGTGTATATAACTGACTCTTTGCACTCTGGCTAGACCCTCTTAATTTCGTTACACTCTGCTTGCATTATGTAATGACAATAAAGTAATCTAATCTAATACAGAAACAAAATGAGTAACACAGAGTAATGTCAATAGACTTAAATATTGATTGAAGGTACAACAATCTAAACTCCTTGTGTGTTATTTTTGTATATGCTATAGCTACTGCTGTTCTTTACCTCTTTTCATTGTCTGTTGGTTTGTATTATATTGCTTAAATAGACAGAACCGGACATAATTAATCACATGTCATCATGCACCTGCAGTTTACCTGATTTCTACACAACGTTTTAGCATCTTTTGATTTGTTTTGACTCGGCAGTTTCACTGTTTTCAAGATTCAAAGGTTTTATCATCATATGCAAAAAGCTACAGTGTAGAAATGGCAATGAAATTCTTCTGACCTGAGCTCCTCCAACAATGCAACATATATAATAAAATACAAGATAAAAAGTAGTGGCAAAAGTCTATATGCATGTCAATAGAATATAGGACATTTAAATTTTGCCTTAATATGTAAATTAAAACAAAATTAAATACGGTTTTGGTTCACAACCCCCTTTAAAATCACATATTAAAGGGCACCTATCATGCAAAATCCCCCTTTTCATGTCTCTTCTACATCAACATGTGTCCCCTCTTCTTCATGTCTCTTCTACATCAACATGTGTCCCCTCTTCTTCATGTCTTTTCTACATCAACATGTGTCCCCTCTTCTTCATGTCTCTTCTACATCAACATGTGTCCCCTCTGTGTAAAGAGACTCTGAAAGTTTCAGGAAAAAATATTCTCTCTCTTTTTGTCCTGATCCATTTCTATAAAAACCTGTGATTTTGGCCACTTTATGATGTCATAACGATATTTTGGCTTGTGTAACCATTAGCCAATCGTAACCCCCCCCCCCACACACACACACACACACACACCTTATCACCTGAATCTCCTCCTAGAGCACCATTGTGTTCTTTGTAACCAAATCTCTGTCTAGAGGGGCGTGGGGAGGGGGTCCTTATTTTTGTCTGAAGTAACAGACGGAGAATCAGCACTTTGGAAACAGGGCTGAAACAGAGGGGATTATGGGTAATGCTGCAATGATCTGTTTGGTGTTTGGAGCCAAAAACTTCAGAGACATGTTTTGTATATATCTGAGACCTATAATATATTGATGAAGAACAGCATAGGGGACCTTTAATACTATTTTAATGTTCTAACTGCTGTATTCCCTTTGATTATGCTGCTGTCCTTGATTGATAATCTCATTATTGCTCATGCAGAATATATGCATGCACCTCTGAATGAGTAAATAGCAAACAACCATAATATCTGGGGATAAACTCTGCTCTCCAAGTCCAAAATTAAAAATTAAACTAATTAAACCTCCATGTATCCAAACACTCACTGGCGTTGGAGGCATATTCCCCGATGAAGCGCCGGGTCAGGAACCGCACGAGGACAGCTGGAGGAAACAGACAAAATGGAAAAAACACAAACATTCAAAAGTATGTATGGATTTTCTGGAATGTGCATATTTGCCAAGCTGCACGGTTATATTCCCCCTCTGCATCGCCTCAAGACTTTGTGATAAACATCAAACTGAACAGCTTTGGGTTTCGCACAGGTAATCCGTGTCAATTAAAGGCTGCAGTTTTGCGTGCTGATGGTGGTCATGTGAGGATATACAGCAGGGGTTATGCTACACGCGTATAGATAAAGGCCCAAAAAGTTCCACATGCACAGTCTCCAAAGCTGAGGAGAGAACGGAGACGACCCATTGTTTTTAGGAAGGTTGAACACAGCGCAGAATACTGTTATTGGCAACAACAGCTCAAAAGCAGCAACAAGGGTCCCTTAACTCCCCTCCTCTGCATCACCAGCATTTCAACACAATGCGGTTAAAGAATACATTTTGGATCGGTTTCAAGTAAGTAGGTAAGTAAGGAAGGAAGTAAGTCAGTAAGTAAGTAATTAAGTAAGTCAGTAAGAAGGAAAGTAAACAAGGAAGAAAGGAAGTAATTAAGTCAGTAAGAAAGAAAGTAAACAAGGAAGGAAGTCAGTAAGTCAGTAAGAAAGAAAGTAAACAAAGAAGAAAGGAAGTAAGTAAGCAAGTAAGTCAGTAAGAAAGAAAGTAAACAAGGAAGGAAGTCAGTAACTAAGTCAGTAAGTGAGTAATTAAGTGACCAATCAAGTCAGTAACTAAGTGAGCGAGTAAATCAGTAAGAAAGAAAGTAAACAAGGAAGGAAGTCAGTAACTAAGTCAGTAAGTTAGTAATTAAGTCAGTAATTAAGTGACTAAGCAAGTCAGTAACTAAGTGAGTGAGTAAGTCAGTAATTAAGTAACTAAGTAAGTAAGAAAGAAAGTCAACAAGGAAGGAAGGATGTAAGTAGGTAAGGAAGCCAGTAAGGAAGGAAGAAGGTAAGTACATAAGTAAGAAAGTAAAAAATGAAGGAAGAAAGTCAAGTCAAATAAATGTAGTGAGTGGAAAAATTGCAATATTTCCCTCCGAAATGTTCTGGAATGGAGGAATAAAGTTGCAGGAAATCAAAATATGATCTAGTAAAGTAGATACAAGTAACTCAAACTACAATATTTGAATATATTTACTTAGTTGCAGTCCACCAATGTAAATGATCAGAGAGAAAACAACAGGACAAATGCACAAGCTGGAAAGCAAATAGCAGAAAAACGTATTTAATGGACACACACATTAATGAGAAGTGAGACGTCCCATTGTTTTTATGACACTTGAACACAGCGCAGAATACTGATATTGGCAACAACAGCGCAAAATCATCAACAAGGGTCCTATAACTCCCCTCCTCTGCATCACCAGCATTTCAAAACAATGCAACTAAAGAATACATTTTGGATCTGTTTCAGGTAAGTAGGTAAGTAAATCATTTAGTAAGTAAGTCAGTAAGTAAGGAAGTCATTAAGTAAGTCAGTAAGTAAGGAAGTCATTAAGTAAGTCAGTAAGGAATGAAGTAAGTAAGTCAGTAAGGAAGGAAGGAAGGAAGTGAGTAAGTAAGTCAGTAAGTAAGAAAGTAAGTAAGTAAGAAAGTGAGTAAGTAAGTAAGAAAGTCAGTAAGTTAGTGAGTAAGTAATTAAGTCAGTAAGTGAGAAAGTCAGTAAGTTAGTGAGTAAGTAAATAAGAAAGTGAGTAAGAAAGAAAGTAAACAAGGAAGGAAGTAAGGAAGGAAGAAGGTAAGTACATAAGCAAGAAAGTAAAAAATGAAGGACACACACATTAATGAGAAGTGATACGTCCCATTGTTTTTATGACGCTTGAACACAGCGCAGAATACTGATATTGGCAACAACAGCGCAAAATCATCAACAAGGGTCCCTTAACTCCGCTCCTCTGCATCACCAGCATTTCAAAAAAATGCAACTAAAGAATACATTTTGGATCTGTTTCAGGTAAGTAAGTAAGTCATTAAGTAAGTAAGTCAGTAAGTAAGGAAGTCAGGAAGGAAGGAAGGAAGGAAGTGAGTAAGTAAGAAAGTGGGTAAGTAAGTCACTAAGTAAGATAGTCAGTAAGTAAGAAAGTCAGTAATTAAGATAGTCAGTAATTAAGTAACTAAGTAAGTGAGTAAGTAATTAAGTAACTAAGTTAGTAAGTGAGTAAGAAAGTGTGTAATTAAGTAACTAAGTAAGTGAGTAAGTAAGTTAGTAAGTAAGTGAGTAAGTAATTAAGTAACTAAGTTAGTAAGTGAGTAAGAAAGTGAGTAATTAAGTAACTAAGTAAGTGAGTAAGTAAGTCAGTAAGTCAGTAATTAAGATAGTCAGTAAGTAAGAAATTAAGTAACTAAGTAATTGAGTAAGTAAGTCAGTAAGTAAGTGAGTAAGTAATTAAGTAACTAAGTTAGTAAGTGAGTAAGAAAGAAAGTAAACAAGGAAGGAAGAAGGTAAGTACATAAGCAAGAAAGTAAAAAATGAAGGACACACACATTCATGAGAAGTGAGACGTCCCATTGTTTTTATGACGCTTGAACACAGCGCAGAATACTGATATTGGCAACAACAGCGCAAAATCATCAACAAGGGTCCTATAACTCCCCTCCTCTGCATCACCAGCATTTCAAAAACAATGCAACTAAAGAATACATTTTGGATCTGTTTCAGGTAAGTAAGTAAGTCATTAAGTAAGTAAGTCAGTAAGTAAGGAAGTCAGTAAGGAAGGAAGGAAGGAAGGAAGTGAGTAAGTAAGAAAGTGAGTAAGTAAGTAAGAAAGTCAGTAATTAAGATAGTCAGTAAGTAAGAAAGTCCTTAAGGAAGTCAGTAAGGAAGGAAGGAAGTGAGTAAGTAAGTAAGAAAGTGGGTAAGTAAGTCAGTAAGTAAGATAGTCAGTAAGTCAATAAGTATAGTGAGTAAGTAAGTAAGAAAGTCAGTTAGTAAGTAAGAAAGTCAGTAATTAAGTAACTAAGTAAGTGAGTAAGTAAGAAAGTGAGTAAGAAAGAAAGTAAACAAGGAAGGAAGTAAGGAAGGAAGAAGGTAAGTACATAAGCAGGAAAGTAAAAAATGAAGGACACACACATTCATGAGAAGTGAGACGTCCCATTGTTTTTATCACGCTTGAACACAGCGCAGAATACTGATATTGGCAACAACAGCGCAAAATCATCAACAAGGGTCCTATAACTCCCCTCCTCTGCATCACCAGCATTTTTCACTGCAGCTGAAGAATAAAACGTGGAATGTGCTTCACTTCGCAGATTTAAGGTCACATAAACTGTGGAAAGTCTTGGATAATAAGCTGATGGAGTTCAGCCCAAAATACAGATCATATTACTAATGTAAACAAAGGTGGACCCAACTGTCAGTGAAATACTGAAAACCCAGAGGAAAGGTTTGATCTGTAATTACAACATAAACAGAGCCAGTGGCGAGGTATTTTAGCCCCTCTATATCCAATGCAGAAATGGAGATGGCTATCAATGCCTTTATTTCATCCCGGCTTGATTATTGCAATGCTCTTTTTTCCTGCATCAACAAAACATCAATAAACCGGCTACAACAGGTCCAAAATGCTGCAGCCAGATTGCTCACTCGGTCCAAAAAAACATGCCACATCACTCCGATCCTTTCTGCCCTGCACCGGCTCCCTGTCCATCTCAGAACCCATTTCAACTTATTGGTTTTCACATATAGAGCTGTCCATGGCCAAGCCCCAGCCTACATTAACGACCTGATCCACCCTCACAGCACAACCCGGGCCCTGAGGTCCTCTGAGCAAGGCCTCCTAAGGGTGCCCCGAACCAGGTTAAAGACTAAGGGGGACCGTGCCTTTGAGGCGGTGGCCCCAAGGCTTTGGACTGAACTCCCCCAGAAACTAAGAGCCTCTGTCTCAGTAGAGATTTTTAAGGGGCAGCTAAAGACTCACCTTTTCCTACAGGCCTTTGGGGCGCCGGAGAAGGAGGTGAGTTAGTAGCTGTCTTTCATTGGTGTTTTATCCTATGTTTTACCTGCTGTGTTTTATGACTTTTATTCTACATTTCATAGCTGTACTTTGAATTGTGTCCTGTGTACTGTATACTGTAAAGCACTTTGTACATTTGTGTTGAGAAAGGTGCTATAAAATAAAGTTTTACTTACTTTACTTACTCTAAAGGTATATGACTCTGATCGATCGTGATGTCGGGCGGGTTTGTTTTACATTGCCATTCGTTAAATCCCCTCTGTGAAGGATAAGTTATAATCTTAAAAAAGTATTTCAAAGGTAGGAGTCCTCTGGAGGAATACATCATCTTATTATTTCACTTAAATCTAAATAAATCAAACCAATAAACGTTTGTTTTTGTGCAAATGTTAGCTAACGCTGGCCTAGCTAAACTTGATCTGTATTTTATTCCCTCTAACGGTAGACTACCTGACTCTGATCGATCGATCGATCGTGAGGAAGTGATTAGTGATGTTATAAACAGAAACAGTGGCTAGCTATTTATCTCAATCTGCAAAGTAACTAATATTACAAATGATACGGTTGAGTGGAAATAGAAGGGAGATATTGGCTTTCAAATGTGTGGAGTAGAAGATGAAACTATCATAAAACGGTAAAATAATCAACATTTGACTTGAGTACATCACCGGACTTATAGTGCACCAAAATCATAATTTCAAAAACACTCACGGTACACAAAAGGCAAAAAATATAATGTTTAAATGCCAGAAAGTAACATGACATGGAAATAAATGAATCAAGTACAAATACCTCAACCTTTGACTTAAGTGCAGTACTTGATTAAAGTTAGCAATGCAACAAAAATATCACAAATACCACATTTTCTCTATTTAAAGTGCAACGTTTTTTATACCCATGTATCATTTAGGAGGTATCATGAAAAGGAAATACTCAAGTAAAATGTTGATTATTTAACTTGAGTACATCACCGGACTTATTGTGCACCAAAATCATAATTTGAGGAACACTAACGGTACACAAAAAGCAACAAATATAACGTTTAAATGCCAGAAAGAAACATGAAATGGAAGTAAATGAATAAAGTACAAATACCTCAACCTTTGACTAAAGTGCAGTACTTGATTAAAGTTAGCAATGCACCAAAACCTTCGTCACAAATAACATGTTTTTTCTGTATCCATTTAACGTGCAATGTTTATTTATACTTATGTATAAGAAGGTGTCACGAAATGGAAATACTGAAGTAAAATTGAACTTGAGTTGAGCGTACTTTTAAGATGACACCACTGTAAGTAGTATGCCCCAAAAGCATCATTTGAAAAACGCTGACTGCACAAACAGAAAGTTAAAAACATAACTTGTGATTGCCTCATTTAAAGTGTGTTGACTAAAGAAAGTATGTATCTGTTTGAAACAAAGTCCTCTCACCTGACTTCCCGGCCCCTTGGCTCCCCAGCAGGGCGAGCTTGATGTCGTTCATGTTTCAGATCCTCTCTCTCTGAGTCTCGGCCACTAAATGCTCCTCTCAGTGCAGACTGCATGTGAGTACAGAGCGTCCTCCTCCCTCCTCTTCAAAGGACTTAAACCCAGAGAGAGAGGAGAGGAGGGGAAACAGGCGCCCCCCCCCCCTCCTCTTTCCCTGCTCTCATTACTCTCACACTTCCTTTCTCTATGTTTTCTCTCTTTCTCCTGTATCCAAGAAATCTCTCCCCTCTTTGTATCCTCTCAATCCTTGTTTCCCCTCTTCTCCCTCCATATGTATCTCTTTTCCTGCAGAGAGGTTAGGAACAGGTCAGGGCTGAGTAAACTTATTGTGCTGCTCCAACAATGTGACTGTAGTCTGGCTTCTTTCTACGGACGTTTGTGTTATTCTTCTTTAACATAATTGAAGCCTTTTACCAGAAAAATAAAAAGTTATATTGATGAAAAAGGAAGTTTAATTGCAAGAATATACTATTGGTGAATGTTATGCTACCCTTTCTTAGAAAAATAACAACAAAAACAACCTAAAACTATTTTATTTTGTCCCATGACTTCAAAACCCTCCCTGCCAACACATTTCATTCTCCACACTTCAAGTGAAATATCCACTTCTAGCATTAAACCATGATGGACATTTTATTTTTATTTTAATGACGTTACAAATATCCTTTGCATTGAACTCAGTAAATGTAATAGAAATGTTCAAAAGGACTTTAAATGACTTAAATGTAGACTCAATCTAACTTAAAGGGGACCTATCATGCAAAATGCACTTCTTTTGTATGTCTTCTATACATAAATATGTGTCCCCATGGGCGCGGGAAGGGGGGTGCTGAGGGCGCTGCAGCACCCCCTAGCGGCAGGCAGGGGGTGCGTAGCTCCCCTGTCTGAATTATTATTTGACGGTTATTGCTGCTCCCGCTGTGCATAATCTGTGTAATATGTGGCCAATAAATTCCACATTGTTGGTAAAATAATATTTTGGCCTGCCCCGAATGTTTTTTCTGTAGCCCCGGACAATTCTATCTAAATAATATAATACATTAACCATGCTTTACGTGAACCTCATCAAGAAATTAGAAAGGACGGCAGGACTGTAATTTCCCGTGTTCAGTGAATGCAACAGAGGCAAGACACCAGACCAATCAGAGAGTTGCATGGAAATAAAAGTGTGCTTGTGTCATTCAAGCTCGCGGCTCTGTGTGTGTGCGGAAATAGCGCATTTAGTGTGTGTGAGAGAGGGGGAGAGAGAGAGGGACCGGTGCCAGCAGCAGGGACCGTGTTGTTAGCATCTGGTTAGCTAGCTGCACTAACGGACATACGGAGCTGTTTGTTCCACAACAAGCTGGAGGAGAGATCTCCTCTCAGACTGAGAGGCTCAGGTGAGCTAAAGGACTCTCTGAGTGTTTAGATAGTTAACTTTAGTCTAAGTTATCTCAGTGGGTCTCAAACGGTTTGGTAAAAAATTATTCAAAAGATTATTTCTGCGGCACACCTTCATATGATCATTATAGTTATAAAAAAAATAAGAGAATAAAGGAAAAACAGTTATGAAATACTATATGGCAGTAAAACAAGAATACCGTTTGAAAGGGGAGTGATTTGTAAAATATCCATAAAGAAAAAGAACATCTGCTTACAGTTGTGTTTCATCTGGGTGTTGAGAGATGCATCCATAGATCTCTTAATGTTGCTCTCAAAGTGCACCAGATTGATGCTTTTAACTTCAATATTTAAAAAAAATCTTCCCGGGGGAGCATCCCCCCGGACCCCCCTAGAGGAGGTGAGGTCTGCTCCCCACTCGGAAAAAATAGCACTTTACCCCTGCCTATATGCCGTGAGCTGATTATCGAGCCTTCATTGTAACAGTCGCGGGTTTACTGTGTGTTTGCGTGTGGGGAGTTTTTGCTCTATATTGCCCGTAATAGTGTTCACTGGAGTCCAGCACCTCAGCACCCCCACTCAAAATACCTTCCCGCGCCTGTCAGGGAACTCACGCAGCTTCAGAAAATAAAACCCTTTCTCTTTTCCTCCGTACCCAAATCTTTTTAAAACGGGTGTACAACGAGCGGATACAGATTTGCTGCCGATATGACGTCAACTCGGCAGCGGAGCTACAGAAAGTTGCCATCAGAAACAACGCCTGACGTGTTTTGGACGTAATCTCGTCTTTGTTTACATTAGCAAGCCTCGCTAACACTCAGAGCTAACCTGGACTGTAGAGCACATGTGTTTAAAAGCAGGAAATACAAAAAGGAACTCACCTTGTGATAAACCTGCAAGAGAAAAAGCATTTGAGCTCCATACTGCTTCAGAAATAATCCTTGATGTGGTTTAGAACAGGATGGCGTTTTATCACAGCAGAATTTAACTATATCTCCAGTAGAATTCTGATCAGGCATTAGCTCCGCCTCCTCTCTTTTTTCGAGCTAAGGACCCACAATCCGCGTTTCTGCAAAAGAGGGGTTTGAGCAGTATGAGGCATGGCTGCACTGTTTGGTATTTTAAGCAAAAAACTTCAGACATGTTTTGTATAGGTATGGCCCGACATCATATGTTTCCAATATAGCATAATAGGTCCACTTTAAGTAATACATATGAGTTTTGACTAACTACATTTTAATGTTAATGTAAAGCAAATGTACCTTTTTTGGTAGTATTTATTTTAGAAATATAATAACTTTAACTTTAAAATAAAAAAAAAACCTAAACATGAGGAAATTGTGGGCCAAATGTTCATTCTTCGTTCAAGTGTCTGCAGGACTTTCATTATATCATACA
>NC_136903.1:7310437-7345437 GCF_949606895.1 Notothenia rossii | reverse complement strand
TCACCAAACCTCAGACATGAGGAGCTGCAGAAGATGTTCTTTTGATGTTTTTAAGTGAAACATCTGCACATTACAACACATGGGGGAGAAAGAGACAGAGAAAGAAAGAAAGCCAGCGGACATGTGACTGGCTTTACTGGGCTGAATAAAGTGGGTTTAAAAGACACAAGAGGGGAATAAACCTTCCTTTGAAAACATCTCACGGTCAATTTCCCCCATTTGATCCTTACATTAGCCACAGGGCTGCCGGCCGTCTCTCATCTCTCTGTACGTCTTCATGAACCTTTCTCAGATCCCGGTGGATGTGCACTCAGATCAAAGTGTTTCAGGCCGGCTCACAGGGGGGTTTTATCATCGATGGAACAGATTTTCTCCATTTGAAAGTCTTTTATTGGGTTCAGGGGGTATAAAGCACTCACGGTGCACGTTTCTTGGTATATTACATTACGTGAAAGAGCGTTTTGACTGAAGTGCATGAGCTCTAAATGCATTTCTTGCTGCTTTTTGACATATTACTTCACTGAGCTGAATCTTGGAAGAACACATTGTCCATTACAAATCATTTGTTAGATTACATGTCATTTGTTAGATGCTTTTACAGTACCGTGGACAATCCCCACAGGAGCAATTTGGGGGGAAGCGTCTTGCCCAGGAACACAACGACA
This sequence comes from Notothenia rossii, assembly GCF_949606895.1. Lineage (NCBI taxonomy): Eukaryota > Metazoa > Chordata > Actinopteri > Perciformes > Nototheniidae > Notothenia > Notothenia rossii. Next base: position 7,344,772 of record NC_136903.1, on the reverse strand, counting down.
TGCTGACTGCAATGGGACTCTAACTTGCTACCCCCTGATTCAAAGTCCATCACACTATCCACTGAGCCACAGCCGTCCCTCAACTCTTTCTAAAATAACATTATTTTTAGCGATAAAAAGGTGAAACCACACTCGGAAAATGACAGCCGTGAAGTGAGCAGACCACCAAGAGAAACAGCGTCTGGTATCCACATCAGGATTTAGAAACATCTGTTTGTACGATTTATTTAGAGTCAATTCCAAAGAAAACAACCTCATTCATTTTGTTTGGTTGTTTTTCTTATCTGTTTTTTTAAATGTCTTATTTCATCTGTTTCCTTTGACTCCCCCGGACTAAGGCTTCATGCCGAATTGGTCTGAAGTACAATTAAATAAGGCTTTGATGAAAAAGAGACTGTCTCGGAGATTTGTTTTGATAGTATGATATCCATCTAAATGTATCCGTATAAGAGCACCAGAAACAAACTCCAGAAAAACACCTTATTTTCTCATCTTTTATTTGTTCTGTGTGTTTATGGTAATGAAGAGCCTGTCCTCATGATCTCTAAATCAACTGACTTTGTGCAGACACCAGTATGGGGAGTGGAAAGGGACTCTTATTGCAGACCTTTGATTGTGTTCATGCAATCCAACTTGAAGTCAGAGACAAACACGCCCCCTGCTGGGAGATCTGTGTGAAGACATTTTTAGAGATGAATTTACTTCATCAGTACATTACATTACATGACATACATACTCAATACTGTGGACAATCCCCACAGGAGCAATTTGGGGTGAAGTGTCTCAGGGACACAACGACATGCTGACTGCAGTGGGGTTTGAACCTGTGCTCCCCTGATCCGAACACTAGACCACTAAGCCAAACGCCTCCCTCATCAACAGCGTCTTCTTTGTTTCTGTTTTATGTAATTCATGTTATTCTTTACATTGTATGTGACATGGATTGATGTTAAATGTAATCAAACAATACAACAACGTTAGTAAGCCAATGGTCATAAACCCCAGGTACAAGAATTAAGACTTTACACGTTGGAAAAAGTAGTTTTTTACATCCTTACTTTAGCTTTAGCTGCTGTAAAAGATAAGATCCGGATCACACATAATGGCTTTCAATTATATTGGATAAAATAATGTGAGTATCTAAAGGGAATTCTGTGAAAATATCTGAAAACAGAGCAAAAAATATGATACAAAAAGTACAAATGATTGTGATTTTTTTCAAAATAAATAAAGAAGTCCTGTTCAAGATTCTCTCCATTAGTAAAAAAGAAAAAGGCTTCAGGGCAGCTTTATGATCAAAACGAGTTACAGGTAGTATTTCTTCCCGCTGAACACGTGTCTCCTCCTCCTCTGGTCCTCCTTCCTCCTCCTGCAGACCCTCAGAAGCTCAGCTCTGCCGGCTCGCTGGAGGCCGGTCGATGGGAACGTCCGGTCGGGGAAAGTCTCCTTCAGTTTGCTTGAGAAAAACTCCTCCAGACTGCGACCGGCCTGAGCCACCTCTGAGTCGGGCTGCACCGCAGAAAGAGAACATGTGAAGTATACAAGTAGTTTTACACATTATGTATCCAGGGAGAGAAGATTTATAGACTAGTTTGCTCTCCCACTCTCTTTGTTTACTTCCATTACATAGAGAGGCAAAGTCCCTCCCTTTCCGGGGGAGCTCCATGGGACCTTATTTCGGAAAAAATATGTATTGAAGTCAATGGAGAGAGAAAAGTTATCTTTCGATCCCGTTTGAATTGTGCCACAAATTACACATATGATGTTTGTCAATTTAAAAGATAATTTTGCAAAAGAAAGTCAAAAATAAATAACACTTTTCTTTGTGTGAAACCGCTAAATGAACTACATCTCTGGTCTCGCACCACACACCAAGACGGCCGCCACGTTGGCACATTTCACTTCTTTATTTCAGAATTAAGCGACAAGTATTAAAAAAGGTGAAAATCACTACAAGCCTGGGCACGTTGAGAGCTGTGCATACACACAAGGGGAGTTAGTCGGAACCGTAAGAGCCAGCATGCGGGACCGGGACTCTGGGATTTGTAGTCTTTCTAGTTGCGTATTTCTCATAGTCTTATATTTCAACAGTTTTACGACAAATCTTGTTTAAGATTGACAAACATCATATGTGTAATTCATGGCACAATTCAAACGAGATCGAAAGATAATCTTTCTCTCCCCATTGACTTCAATACAGAATTTTTCAGAAATAAGGTCCGATGGGTCGGAAGTAGATGGGCGGGACTTCGCCTCTCTATAGTGACATCAATATGCAACACATTCTACGTGATAGGCTAAAGGGCGGGACATCTCTGAGTGGTTGACCAATCACAACAGAGCAGACTGGGCTCTGGTTTCAGACAGAGGGTGTAAAGATGTGCTGCAGCACAGGCATGAGAAAGATAGAGAGCTTTTTGAACATTAAATCATGGAGACATGTCACAGTAGAGACACTAAATACTAATATGAACCTGAAAATGAGCGTCCTCTTTAATGTAATGGCATTAAATAAAAAGTCATCCTGCAGACTTTGATTGCCTCCAAGAAAATCCATTAAATAGATGTTGAGATAGTCAGCTACATTTAAAACTCCATTAGCACTCGGATATTAAGTGCCTCACTCACTAAACGTCTTTTTAGTTCCTTATAACTTGATTTATGTCAAAGTACCCCTTGGGGTTCCAGTACCCTCATTTGAGAAACACTGGCTGATAGCGCTGAAATAATTAAATGACTGTAGAAATGAGATTAAATGCACTCACGTAATTGAACCTGGAGCAGTTCTTGAACATCAGCAGCACGTCGTCCACAAACTGCTCTGCGCTGAAGTAGTGTAGCGTGTTGCTCTTGTCCAGTTTCCTGCGGATCAGCGACAGGTCGATGGGCCTCCGGATGATCTGGTAGTAGTTTCTGGCCTGCAGCACATTACCAGACATTACAGCATTTTAAATATGCTTGAATGAAAGGTAGAGTACAGTGAGACTGCAGGTTGTTTTAACCACTCAAATAATGACTAAAAACAATACAACCAATAAACCCCCCGGATAAAGTCAGGATAATCTGGAAGATGAAACTTAAAAGACAACACTGACTCAGACGATTTAAATATTAATGTATATAGATATATATTTGTTAATATGTTTAGATGTGAATCTGTTGTACTGACCAGCGTGCTGACAGGTTCATGAAACGGAGCGCTGAGTGTGTGACAGTACAACAGCAGAGTCAACTTCTCACACCTCTGCAGGAAACACAAACACACGGTTACTAAAAAAACATATTTTCAGTTGTGCAAATGTATGTGGTGAGGGTCAGAGTGACTCCCCCCCTGCAGCTCACCCTCTGGTCCTGGGGGGAGAGGGTGTACGGAGCTCTGACTCCCCCACAGGAGGGCTGCTTCTCACAGGCGTAGCTCTCTTCAGGATCCTGCTCAGTTCTGCACAGCGAACACACCCAGTCCCCTCTACAGGACACACACAGGACACACACAGGACACACACAGGACACTCATTACTTCATTAAGCATTAAAGGTCCCCTATTATACTGTTTCTCATCAATATATTATAGTTCTCAGATATATAGAAACATGTCTCTGAAGTGTTTGGCTCCAAACACCAAACAGATCATTTCAGCATTACCCATAATCCCCTCTGTTTCAGCCCTGTTTCAAAAGTGCTGATTCTCTGTCTGTTACTTCAGATGAAAATAAGGAGCCCCTCCCCACGCCCCTCTGAGAGAGATTTGGTTAAAAAATAACTCAATGGTGCTCTAGGAGGAGATTCAGGTGATAAGGTGGGGGGGGGGGGGGTTACCTTGGTGGTGATTGGCTAATGGTTACACAAGCCAACAAATCGTTATGACATCATAAAGTGGCCAAAATCTGATCATCTCATTTTCCAGAATCTCTTTTCATAGAGGGGACACATGTTGATGTAGAAGAGACATGAAAACGTGGATTTTGGAACAAGAGGTGACCTTTAAAATACAAATATTAAATGTTCTTTCTTTTCTGAAATCAAGTGTTGTCTGTGTAACCAAAGCCTGATATTACTTATGGGATTGCACACTGCTTTTATGTGACATATCGATTTCAATAAAGTGTGCTAGTTTTATTCATCTTTTCTCTTGAATTGTGCTAATGTTCCCTAACATTGATCTCACTGTTTAAAAACAGGGCTGCAACGGATTTGATACATTTGGATTCTGATTTGCACCTCTATGATGTCACAGAGGTGCACTCCGCCTGTATGGTCAACTCTCCACCTATCAGGGGAATGAGAGGTTGCCGTGGCATGGCAACAGCATAGCAACAGCATGGCAACAGCATAGTAACATGACACTTGTGCCTCGCCCCCTCCTTTCCGGGGGGGGGGGGGGGGGGGGGGGGGGGGGGGGGGTCAGCTCCAGCTCATGCAAAGACAGAGCTGGAGTGAGGCAAAATGAGGCATGGCTAAAATGCATGATCTGTTTGGTATTTTGAAAAATAAAACGTATAAATATACCTTATATAGGTATGGCCCTACAATATATTATTCAAATATAGCGTGATAGGTCCCCTTTAAAGTAAGGCAGAGTGAGAGTGTAAAATGATTTAGGGGTGCAGGATTATTCACATCATGAAATCAATATCCTCAATACCGATATATAGTAACAAAAATAGTAAATCGGCCTGAGTCACAGAGTTGATTTTTTAGTAGATAATGGTTAAAATAGTGTTTTAGTACCAGGTCTAACAGCACTTACAGAGGGAAGCAGGTGAGTGGAGGTATGTGACAGATCAGGTGGAAGACTTTGGGGCAGCGGTCGCAGCAGAGCAGCTCTCCTCCGTTCAGACAAACACCGCAGAAGTCTTCGCTCTCCTCCACTCCTAAAGGTCCAGGTGTCTGCAGCGATGACACTTCCTCCTCTTCCTGCGAGCAACAAAGATCTACACTGTCGTCCATTTGTACTTCTTCACATTTCACTTCTGCTTCTTCCTCCAGCTTCAGATCCAGCTCAGCTTCTGCTTCTTCCTCCAGCTTCAGATCCGGCTCAGCTTCTGCTTCTTCCTCCAGCTTCAGTTCCGGCTCAGCTTCTTCTGCTTCTTCCTCCAGCTTCAGATCCGGCTCAGCTTCTTCTGCTTCTTCCTCCAGCTTCAGTTCCGGCTCAGCTTCTTCTGCTTCTTCCTCCAGCTTCAGATCCGGCTCAGCTTCTTCTGGTTCTTCTGGATCCAGTTCGATCACCAGGCAGTGCTCTAGATCTGGATCCAGATAAAATGTTTCTGACTCTGTTTTCACGTCCAGGTCCCATTCCTCAGATCCAGAGTCTAACAGGATGTACGGCTGATCCGGATTAGAGTCACAGTCAAAGCCGGAGTCCCTCTCTGGCTCTCTGGAGGGCGAGAGGTCGGGACAGTACGGCTCAGTCCAGGAGGGCTGAGAGGTTTCTGTTTGGATGAGATCGCACTGAAGAGTCTCTGTTTTTATCTGCAAAATGTTTTCCTCCTGGTGTCTGATTCCATTCTGCAGACAGAGACACAAAGGGGCAGAAAGAAAGAGCTAATGTAAAATATATGACAAACATCACTGAACCTGTTATATATTATGTTGAGCTGTGTACTCAGTGTTCCAACAATTTGCAAACTGAAAGAAAATCATTAATTGTATTCAAGGTAGCGTTTTATCTGGTGGTCTTTAATGGTGTCCCCTTTTTGCACGCTTCAGTGCTGTGGTCGTATTCAAGGAGCCGTAATGAACTGACTTTCTATACATTTCTAAGCTGTTTTTGAAAATACAGTGTTTAGATAATGGTCGCTTTCTCACATTTTATAACAAGATTTTTTTTAAGTTATCAGAGAAACAAGCTGAGTAAGGACACAGCCGAACAGCTTCGAAGAAACACTGATGACTGGCTTTAAACTGCTTTATTTAATGTAAGGACATCTTCAAGTCATTATTAAAAACTCACCTGTTCACCATGGCCTTTAACACCTAACCCATCACAGTCCCCCTGCTTCCACTCCTACTGCTATTTATTTAATTTTTTATTTTATTATTTGCCCCTTTTGTTTGTTTGTTTGGTTGGTTTGTTTGTTTACCATGTAAAGCGGCCTTGGGTCCCTTGAGAGGCGCTATAGAAATGTAATCTATTACTATTATTATTATTATTAAACCATACTCCAGTGGCTTTGATTTCACAGCCGCGAACATCAGCCAACAAAATGAATTGTATTATGACCTCTTGAATGCTGGGCCTTTTGGGCCACACATTACATAGTCACTTTATCAAATGTTTTGTTCAGAGAAACAAGCTGAGCAAAACATTAGCAACAACCTGATTTGATTTCACAGGCGTGAACATCAGCCAACAAAATGAATTTTATTATGACCTCTTGAATATTGTGCTTTCAATTGAAAGTGCTGTGTGTACACTAAAGTTCATCTCTGTACCTGTTGAGGACGATGTGAACAGGACGTGTTATTGTGGAGCCCAGCTGGTGTTGGGCAGGGCAGACGCACCAGAGAGACGACCGGCTGCAGACAGGACAGGGACCGGACGTTCAGACGCTCCATTACGACAACAGGGATTCTGGAGCTACCCAGAATCCTTTGGGCCTCCGGTTGAATCCTGTGGAAAGACACCTTGGTCAGTAAATCTCGATTTTGGTCAGTGGTTTAACATTTGTTCATAAATCCTGAATACTCATTTATCAATAAAGGAATTGTTGGACATAACTCCTCGGAGAAAGCATATTCCCCATGACATCAAACCATTTATTTAAATAAATGTGTTCCCATTGTTTGGAGGCGACTGCGTTCACTGTGTTGTCTTTCATTTTACCTTATTCCCTTCAATACAATCGCCACATCTTTCTCAGGTTTTAGTTTGACACATGACAGAGAGAGTCTTGTATTTCCATTGCAGGACCGGTTTGACTGCTTTTCCATCTCACAAATTCCAGTACTGCAAAACTTTATGAAAAAGAAAAAAGAGAATACATGTCAACACTCCAAAAGGTGTATTCACATATCAATCACCCTCCTTAACTCTTATGAGTCAGCTGTAGTGATTACCTTCTCCTTAATCAAGAAATCCTCCACTTTTACGTTTGCTTGTGTCTCTGTAACGTGTTGGGCTTGGCATGGCTTCTCTGCATTTCCTGCAGGGTTTGACCCGGTCTCAGGTGGACCGTCCTCCAGGTGTGCTCTGCTCTTCGTTACCCGGGGCAACAGAGTGGCTCGCCTCCGGGGCAAGTTGCCATGGCGTCTGAGAGGCAGGTGAGCCATCTATCTCCAGGAGGATCACGCCTCGTGGGGTGAAGAACAAACGAAAAACACAGAAAGAAGCTGCTGTAAAATCTCCCGTGTGCTCAGTGTTTGACGGCAATATAAGAATCAATACAAGAATCAAAACAAACAGAGGAAGAAGTAACATTTAAAGATTACGGTAACTAACACTTAATTTACCTACAGGTATAATAAATGATAACATAAACAAAAAACAACATGTTTTACACACTGTAACTTCTCAGATCTGCAATGCTGACTCCCTCAAGACATCATTAAAAACTCTTTTCACCATGGCCTTTGACCCCTAACCCATCACACTGCTTCCACTCCTACTGCTATTTATTTATTTTACTCTATTATTTGCCTTACTTTGTTTGCTTGTTTGTTTGTTTTGTTGCCTGTCCTTAACTCTTAACTTGTAAAGCGGCCATGGGGCCCTTGAAAGGCGCTATATGAATTAAATATATTATTATAATTATCTTTTTCTTATAAAAAGGCATTTTATTATTGTTCATTGTCAACACACTTTATATTCAATGTTAGTGGTTTCTATTATTTAGTGCTTTTAATTTTGTATTATTATTCTTAATTTTTGTTATTTATTTATTCATTATTTTATTTATTTATTTATTAACGTTATCCTTATTGTTATTATTTGTATTCTTATTTTGTTATCCTTATTATTATTTATTTTCTAAGTGTACATTTTTGTATATTATTTATTTGCTTTTTATTTTATTCTTATTTTAAATAATATTCTTATCCTTATTCTTTTAATTGTTTCTTTATTTGTTTCCCTTATCCTTATTTTAATTCATATTTTAATTATTGTTCCTATTATTATCTTATCTTAATCTTATTTTCTACATAACAACACATCATTAACAAGTCCCAATTATCCGTTAAGCTGCATCGTATACCTTACCTGCGTGTCAATGTGAGCTCCCTTCAGAAGGTGGAGGTGTGTGCAGGTGGAGGTGAGCTGAAGATAAAAAAGACGGAGCTGCCGTCCAGTATCAGGAGGGACAGCTGCGCTCTGATTGGTCGAGAGCTGATCCCACCTCGGCCTCCTGATACTTCCGAGAGTCGCTGCTCATCATGTGATGCTATTATTCGCCTCTCATCGTCACCTGGGGAGTTCACGTTTAAAGCATGGGGGAAAAACTGCAGCAAATGAGGCGTGGAGCATTAAGAGGAAGAACATCCGTCAGTGACTCATATAATAAGAGATTACTAACAGACCAATGACCGGCTGTAGAGTTCACTTTGAATAATAGTAACTGTATGTAAATCCATTTTCCCTCGAAGTGATGCTGTATCAAGTGAAGATGCAATAAAGGAGCAAATTGGACTCATTTATGTTTCTATTTTCATGACCTCCTGTAATGTAGGCTTACTTTACTACATAACAAGTTATTTACTTAAAGGTCACCTATTATGCAAAATCCACTTCTCCATGTCTCTTCTACACCAGCATGTGTCCCCTCTTCCTCATGTCTCTTCTACATCAACAGGTGTCCCCTCTTCCTCATGTCTCTTCTACATCAACATGTGTCCCCTCTTTGGAAAGAGACTCTGAAAGTTTCAGGAAAAAAGATTCTCTCTCTTTTTGTCCTGATCCATTTCTATAAAAACCTGTCTGAAAATGAGCTGATCAGATTTTGGCCACTATATGATGTCTTATATCCCCCCCCCCGCGGTTGCTATGGGTGATGTTAGCATAGCAACCGCAGCTAAACTGACTATCTTGACTACTTGTTGCTATCCTATTGTGGCATAAGTCGTTTTCTACAGGCAAATTTTACCGGCATATTTTTCATTATGATTCTACTTGTGATAGTCGGACATGACAACCTGTGCAGCCCATGTATTGATTCCATCCGATAGCTATAATACAAAACAAAACGTCTGCCTGCTCTCCACAATGATCAATGACAGTGAACGGGTGGTCAGAGTAAGGTACAAATAAACATTACATTTTATTTTTTTTATTTTTTTTTAGCTGACACTTTTATCCAAAGCGACTTACAATTACTGATTACAGGGACATTCTCCCTGGAGTAGCTAAGGGCTAAGTGCCTTTCTCAAGGGCACACTAGTGGTGGTGTTCCAGGTGGGATTTGAACTCATAACCTTCCAATCTTCAGCCCACCTCACTATCCATTAGACCACCAATACCCAAAACACAATCACACGAAGCCTGGTTAGTGTTACCTGACTTTATAAAGTGTGTTTTTTTTATAAGTGTGTGGTTGTGTTCTAGTCACTTTGCTCAGCGGCCCTGGAACCGTGTTGGTGTGAAAGGGGCATCAGAGGGGCGTGGGGAGTGGCTCCTTATTTTCATTTTAGGTAACAGACAGGGCTGAAACAGAGGGGATTATGGGATGCTGCAATGATCTGTTTGGTGTTTCAGACAAACACTTCAGAGACATGTTTTGTATACTGTATATCTGAGACCCATAATATATTGATTAAAAACAGTATAATAGGGGACCTTTAAGTTCAATTTGAAGGTATATGTGTACTTTCCTATTCTTGTTATGTTAAGCGACTACAGCTAACCTCATTACAATTACCTTATGACTTGTTACTGGGACTTATCCAGATAGTGAAGATTAACATGTAAATAAAATGCAGGAAGTTGTTATACAGTATACTTAACCCCAAAACAATAACATTTGTGGCCTTGTGATCCTTACAAATGAGTCTCAAATAACAGAGCTCCAGTGTCAAGAAATAAACAGCATGGGTTGAAATATCATTTTAATATCAATTCAAAGTCTTCATAAATGATCCCTGACAGTGTTAACGTCCGTAGAGACATCATGCCTGATGATGCACAAAATGCAGCACGCCCCACTTGTTTTTAATCACAGCTGACCTGTTTTTTTGCTGTAAATATAAAGAAGACACAAGTGCCATCCACCTGTGGTTAGACTGGATTGACTGCATGTGTACTTTAAACCATAAAAATACTATGATTATAATTAGGAATATTTGAATCAGATATAGTGAAGGAGAAATAAATAAAGAATATCATAAAATAAATACATAAGAAAAGTATGTAAGATACATTTATATTTGTCTATTTTGAGTTAATGTGTTCCTTCATCACACCCTTTGGCGTCGCTGTGGGTTTCTCTGCACTCTGTTGAAAGGAGCCAAATCTCGCACAAAAGCGCGAGGTTTAGAAATCGCGTTCCTCTTTCAACTAGCCTCCAAGATGGTAGGTGCTATCATGAATCCCTGTGCTCTGAAATGTAGTTAAATCTATGCCCATCCTTGTTCATTCGTACTGCAAACTATCATCTAATGGCGGGTTACTGTACAGACATATACTACGAACATTTACTGTATGATTTGTCCCGTGATTTGTTAACATTATGGGGATTTGTGAGCGGTTTACTGTGTGAGAGCTGGGGCCTCGGATATAGCCGTCAGCTAGCACACACTGTCTGAACTCACATGTGTTGACCGCGTTAACAAAACCTCTACATTGATTATAAATGTGACTATCTAGGTCGCTGTTAAAAACGTTAAAGTGCTCGAGAGTTGTTGCTAACATCAATTTGTTTTCTTAACGTGCCAAGCAGTTACAATATGCTGGTTAAAGCTGTTGTATTAACATTAGCTTCCTGAGATGCTATACAGCATGAAAGCAGACAGTCTTTAAACTGTGAGTTACAGCTTGTAATGCCACGTTGGAGTAACAAGAAAACAGTATAACAGTATAGTTTCTAAGTGAATGGCCTGTTGATGTATCCATGTAAAGTAGGTTGTTGTTTGGCCAATGTAGCATGGCAGCTAGCTCCAAGACCACATCTGTACTCAACATGTATTCTAATCGATATTTAATCTTTATTTACAGCCCACCAAAGCGACCAAGACCCGGAAGCTCCGTGGACATGTCAGCCACGGACATGGTCGTATCGGTGAGTTTCAACTTGTTTTTTTTAAGATGTCTTCGTAGATGTATAACTGTGTTTGAGACACATGGTCAACCTGTTTTTTTTTTTATACCAACCCCACAGGAAAACATAGGAAGCATCCTGGAGGTCGTGGTAATGCTGGTGGTATGCATCACCACAGGATCAACTTCGACAAATAGTAAGTTCTGCATGACATGTTGAACGAAGGTTGTGTTGGATCAAAGTTTTTACATGTTAACATGTGCAAGACGAGTTGTGCTAAAAACACAATGTGAAAGACTGCGATCTTACATCCAGAGTTTTTCTTATTAGTAACATTATGGTTTCGTGTTAAGTTTAAATATGTCCAGTATAATCACATATACCCCAACAACTCATGTGTAACCAATATACTGAACATTTAAGCTGAGTGCACACTAACGTCGATTCATCTAGTGATGTTATGGCAATATTCAATACAATTGTCACATATTTTTACTGATTTCATTCTCCCCTGACTAGTATATAATAAGAATTTGCCCTCTAAACATTTTGTTTATAAATATTGAGGGCACTGCCGAGTTTCTGTCTAGGAGAGAATGGATTAAGAACATTGTTTTGTTGCTATTCAATTTGTTACTCATTTGTAAAGGTGATCTGCACTGCACTCTGGATTGACCGTTGGTATTATTGTTGTAGAGACTCAGAGTCTCACCCTGACACTCATAATTGTCTTGGTGTGCTAGAGTTCTCTTAAAGTGAAGACTGGTCCTATTCACCGACTGGCTCTTTGTAGGCCAGTCACCCACATGGGCAGTTACAAACAGTACACACTAAATATGACATTTCTGTCAGTATCTTTCCTTTATTAACAATCAAGCCTAGAGAGATTGATAAGAAAAACACTTCCCTTAAATAACAGATATTGCCAAAATGTTAACTTCTAAAAAGCTTCCAAACAAAACCAACGTTTTTTTAGCTTATGTCCACTTTCCATTTAGGTTACACAGCAGTTGACCTTTTCTCTCCTCCTCTGTTTCTCCTCAGCCATCCTGGGTACTTCGGTAAGGTCGGTATGAGACATTACCATCTGAAGAGAAACACCACCCACTGCCCCACCATCAACTTGGACAAGCTGTGGACTCTGGTGAGCGAGCAGACCAGGATCAACTACGGCAAGAAGCCCGACGGACCCGCTCCCATCATCGATGCTGTGCGCGCTGTAAGTACTGACCCACATCTTCATGAGCATAGTGCCAGAGCAGATGTTTTAGCTGACTCTGGCCTTCATGGTCTAATCTTTGGGTTCTTTAAGTGGCATGGGTGAAAGACAACTTGAGCTATGGATGTAATTGTTGCAGATAGCTTACATATTGGAACCAATTCTCAATCAACTGGCCACAGTGTCTAGGAAGACTTCACAGTGCCGTTGCTAGATCTGATCATTGGTAACTGACTACATTTTAGTTGAAGTAGTGTCATTGGTGTATTTATGACACGCTTTATGGATGAAGACATCGTCAATAAGAAAGCTTTGCAGTTGTTGAAGTTTTGTAGTTCGGTCACTGTTATCTGCTTTGTTCAAAATGAAGCCATGATGAAAACAGCGATGCCTGACACAAAGGGAAAGATGTGCTGAAGAAACTAAGTCTTACATTCACAAACTGTTTTCATTGATACTTTTATGATCAAACTATTATCATTGTTGGTATATTGCAGCCCATACTGTAGTTGTGTTTTAGGCTACGATAACCAGTGCTGTCTCCACAAAAACCAAACGATTAGAAAATGTGTTAAACTTAAGATGTTTTTTTCATTAGCACAACTGTTAATGTTTTGCGGAAGGACATTACATGTATGTTGTGATCGATGGTTGTCCAGTTAATGTCGGGAAGTCCTTATATATTTTATTTCCACAACAACCAATTTGTAAGCGAAAACTCAAGCCGAGTACATTCCAATGTCATTTTTATCTAGTGGTGATATGGCAATATTCAATCAAATTGGCACATTTGACTCATTTCATGTTCCCCTGACTGGGGTACGTTTTCAAAAAAGTTTCTGTTTTTAAGAACATTGTTTTGTTGCAATTCAATTTGTTACTCATTCGTAAAGGTGATCGTTGTTTATGTTGTTGTAGAGACTCAGAGTCTCACCCTGACACTCGTGATTGTCTTGGTGTGCTAGAGTTCTCTTAAAGTGAAGACTGGTCCTATTCACCGACTGGCTCTTTGTAGGCCAGTCACCCACATGGGCAGTTACAAACGTTACACACTAAATCTGACATTTGTCACCATAATATATATCCTTTTATTTAACCAGGTAAAAGTCTCATTGATCTTTTTCAAAATCGACTTGGCCAAGAGGGCAGCATGAACAATGTTACAACAAATGAACACAACACGATACAGGCAGACGAATACAGCGGTCGTAAAACACAAATGAAATGGCACATTAGCTAGTTATAAAACACAAAATAAACCCATTTTAAAAACGACTAATGCCCTGTGTGCTGTTTTTCTGATGAGGAAATGGTTCATAATTTTGCCAGATATAATTGCCTTTGTGCTCATGGGATTATCTAGTTGTATTAATGTCTATATTCCTTTCTTACAGGGCTACTACAAAGTCCTGGGTAAGGGCAAGCTGCCCAAACAGCCCGTGATCGTCAAGGCAAAGTTCTTCAGCCGACGGGCCGAGGAGAAGATCAAGGCAGCTGGAGGAGCCTGTGTGCTGATGGCATAATGTTCCTGTCAGTGTGTTTTTGGAAAAATAAACTGTATAAAAAGAACACGTTAGTCATGTCTGATTTAAATTACTTGTGTTGTATTTTGAGCTTCTGTTCTTTGAAAATGACGGCAGCAGTATCTGTGGCATGTTCTAATGAAGTGGTTATTTGATGATCGGTTCAATCATTATTACATTGGGATAAGTGCGTTTGTTGGCACCACTTGAGCTAGAGTCCACTGTAAATATGACTGCAGTTTAGCTGTTATGTATCAACGTATTCAGCACAGTTAATGTAAAGTATTATGCGCCAAAGAAATGCACTTCTACTTCCTGGTTGTCTTTAAAGTTTTGCAGGATTGAAAATGAAATTATCACAGGACTCAAGGAAATAACAAAATCAATAAACTATTAAACTTTATAGAGTAAATGCTTATGGTATTTTATTTTCAAATGCGAAGAATTTACCTCAGTTAAACTTCAAGTTTAATATGTGTCCATTTACATGATTGCTTTCAGTGATCGATGTATTCAAATCATTACCCTAAAATTGCAATACTACAGTAAAGAAGTACTCCATTACACGGAACAGGCATGAGTCTGTAACGATAATACAATATTAGCACAAAGGCACAATACATACACATTTTTTTTAAAGTACTGGTAAAATAGAAGCTGTCTTATAGGTCAGTTCAATCTATATGGCGCTGGGTCAGTGGTCAGAGCTGACTGTCAACAACCAGTGCGGTTGTGGGTACGAATCCTGAGACTGGTAGACAGTATCTCCAGTAAAATATGTCTGGCCAAACTCGTATTTTAACCCAAAATAATGGGAAAGATATATGCTCTTCCAGATTAAGCATTATGCAATTTGTAAACCTATATTTTGCAAATGCATTCATATCGTCAACAATTAAAAAGTATGGATGTTTTATCCATTGGTTCAAATCCCGAGCATGGCAGTACATTCAGACCCCACTGCCTCCCCCTTCCAACACTGTATCTGGAGACTGACTCTGAAAAGTGGCATCAATTAAAAGTACTCGGGTAAAATACAAGTATTTTTTTATTTGTTACCACTTATTCAAACAAGTAAAGGTGAAACATCTCCACGTAACCTTATGTGCGGTGGGGGCGGGGCTTAACATGCAGGATTTCCTGTCCTGTCACTTGAAAACATCACGGCTGTGTGCGAGCTGAATTTCTCAAGCTAAATCAGCATAACGCGAGGAATACGAGCAGAATACTGAATCTAAAAAAAACACAGTTTCCTCTTTATATGTTATGGACTTGTTGCTGAGTGCGTTACAAGGTAAACACGTTAATAATCCTTCCTAACCCGCCACTTGTTGACGCAGCGCCTAGAACCCTCACGTTGATGTCTCGTATGGAATGGAATCTTGGAATGGAACCGTAGGATGAAACGATGGAATGAAACGTGGAATTCTCTGAAGTTTCGTTGTTTGAGTTGATTCAGTGAAGCGAACGGTTGACTATTTGAAAGAGAAAGTAAGTAACTGATGAGAAAAAGAAACAAACATTCTGACTGGGGGGCGGGACTTTGAGGTAATCTTCACGCATGCGCTGTGACCCAGATGCGTTTACTTGCAATTTATAATAACATGTGGAATTTTTGTGTTTTTGGTGTGTGACTGTTATACTTTTGTTATTTTGAACCACAGTTGTAAAAAAAAAAAAAAGGGGATGTACCTTCGTATCTTTCTTTACCAGTCCAAAACAAACCCCCCAAAAAGTAGCTGTAGTCTGTAGGCCTTTCTGAGTTGCTTAAAACTGTCTTTATCAAATTTGGGTAGCAAACATTTCTGTTATCATTTAATCTGCCAGTCACTGTTTTGTTTAAAAAATAATGATGATTGTCTGTAAAATGTCCATAGGGAAAATGTTCATCTCATGTGTAAGAGCCTGAGGGAAGGGGATGCCTTCACTATGCTCGTTGTATCTGGGAAATATTCAACTTGATATCAAAGCATACTAATTAAAAGAGGTAAATACGTTTTGTCATGTTTGATTAAAAAATGGTGGATTATAAAACTGTTACATATTTGTATTTGTTAACCCAGTAAGTAATCCCTACAGTTCTATATTAAATTAGTACAAAAGACAAGAATATCTGTAATAAAAACCCTCTTCTTAATGTGTGTACTGTAAGGAAAGATCTCTCTGTGCTTGTTCCTCCTCTCAGGTGAGGGGCACCTTTAGTGAACTCGATCTGTTCATGGAAAGCCACGCCTGGCTGGAGTCGTCCCTGCGGCGCTCTGCCAGTCTGGGTCTGGAGGTTCTGCAGCGAGCCTCCAGGAGAAGCGTCGACTGGAGCAGCGTGGAAGCTTCCCAGACCCCCACCACCACCACAGAGGAAGACACACAGATCCCTGTCAAGGTGCTTTATACTAACCCCACTATCAATTACATTAATGAGCTTGACTTCACGTGTTGAGCCTTCATTCTCATGCTCTTCTCCAGAGACCACCCTCAGAGCTTGATGATGTCTTTGCAATCATCGCAGACTTCATGGCCCAGACGACCCATCAGTGCAAGGTCAGGGATTGTTTAGACTGGATCTATATGCTTTCAGCCACAAGCACAGGGAGTGAAATGTGAATATTTTCTGTGCTGCAGAGGTTTTATGAGTCTGGCTCCTGCACTGAGCCCTCTGACACTGAGAGAAGCCATGTGTGCAGGTTTCACTCACGGCCAACTGCTGGGATTAAAACACCTGCACGGTCGGCTAGAAAACACGAAAGGGCACCACAGAACCAGGTAACAAGAATGTGATGCTGTTTCTCTTAGTCATATAAAGCTTTTATCTGTCAAAAGAGACTCAAAGGAATAAAACCTTGTAACAGTTACTACGGCTAATGTATTGGCAAACAGTTTCCCATAGCTGACTTGTTCATATTTTAGACTTAGTTTGGAGAGAGAGAAATGTGGGATCCTTTAGTTTGTTAATGTTCAATGTTCTTAACCAGGTCAGTGTTAGCAGTTTGAACTTCCCTCCCTGTATTACATACTCAACAACCTATAATACACTACAGGAAAGGGAAACATCCAAAAAGAGATTACAGGGCCTCTTTTAAAATTCAATGTCTTGTTTTGTTCAGGGTCGTGTCTCTGCCGTTGGTGGAGATTTCTTCATCGAGGTTTCCCCGGGGACGTACGCTGTCACTGCCTCCATGCCGGAGTCACAGCAGCAGACTCAGATGATCAGTGTCCGAGCCGGAGAGAGCGTCGACCTCACCTTTAACCTCTGACCCCTCTCCTTTAACCTCCAATACTAAAACTGACCAAATGCTCATTCTCTGTGTGTGGCTGTGTGTGTTTATTGCTTGCTTTTACACTGCATTAAGAGTTTACATTTTATATTGCATGAATTCTACAAAATGTTGTAGATGGAGAAGCCATATTTTTATTGCTATTGATTATTTTATTATGTAGTTTGTGTTTCAATATTCTACTTTTAAACATCATGTAAAGCTCTTTCCATATTTTTACTTGCACTTATTCCACATCAGTGTATACAAATAAAGTATTTTTTTAACCAATTTCTTGTTGTTTATCTTTATATACAGCTACATTAGGCACTTTCACACCAAGTACTTTGTCGTACTTAATCAGAACTTAGTTCACACCTTAAGGCCCTGACACACCAAGCAGTCACCAGAGAACTCGCCGACGCCGACTATTGCATCGGCGAGTTCTCCTGCGTCTTGGCCATGTGTCACACTGGAACACACCGCAAAGACTTCAGCCGAGCAAGTACGAACTGCGCATGCGTGAGCGGCAATAACTCTCCTTACCAGCAGGCGGCGGTAGTGTGTATTTGTCATCCAAAAGAGACAACAACCGGAAAACAGAAGAAGAACAGACTGATATAAACAAACGACAAATAGCGTGTGCGTTCCATTTTCACTCTCGTCCATCAAAAACATGTTTCGTGCGGTACTGGAGCTATCAGCCATTGGAGTGTTGCTTGTGGAAGACATTCTCAAGCAACCGTTTTGCTTCTCATGCACTGATTGGCTAGCTGAACTGCCAATCAGAGTGATTTCTTTGTCCGACTGCCTTATTTGGCCATGAAAGGCCAAATAAAGGCCCGGACTCACCAGGCCGATTATCGGCGTCGGTGGGCGTCAGGCCGACGATGAGCGTCGACACGCCCTACTCAGATTGGTGTGTCCCGCACCGTCGGGTCTTTTCAGCCGAAAACCCGTCGATTCAACATGTTGAATCGGCCGTGCGTCGGCCACAGGCAGTCGGCAAAATAAATCAATCTGATTGGCTGTTCAGCTAGCGAATCAGTGCATGAGAAGCGAAACAGAAGTGAGGGACCCAAACAAATGATCAAGAAGGCAAATCTGGGATTTCATTTAACTCCAGCTCTCGACACAGGTTCAGGAAAGCCCCATGAGCTTCTCGCTGTAGAGTGAAAATGTAACGCACACGCTATTTGTTGTTTGTTTATATCACGCAGTCTGTTCTTCTTCTCTCGGTGTATCACGCAGTCTGTCTTGTCTCGGTTGTTGCCTCTTTTGAATGACGAATACACACTACCGCCGCCTGCTGGTAAGGAGAGTTATTGCCACTCATGCATGCGCAGTTCGTACGTGCGTCTTGGCCGTCGGCTGAAGTCTTTGCAGTGTGTTCCAGTGCGACACATGGCCAAAATGCAGAGACGCGAGGCGACGCAACTGTCGGGGTCCTTCTGTGTCAGTTCTTTGTTGTCAGATTGGTGTGTCCGGGCCTTGAGGCTTGTCACGGCCGGCGGTGCGGGACACACCAAATTGAGTTTGGGCAACAGGGCACGCTTCGTCGTCCGACTAACGAAAACGGCCGATTCCGGCCTGGTGTGTCAGGGCCTTTATAGTCCGCTCTCTGGTGCGCACCAGACGACAGTTTGTTACATTGGGCCTTTCTCACTTCGGTTTAATGGATTCCTTGCGTCCCTCACTTGCGTTGTTTCCCTGTGACTAGTCCCTCCCACCAGGGAAGCATGGAGGGACGCAAGGAAACCACGAGAAGCAGGGAAATGAGTTTTAAGAGCAATGGGACGTCCTTTCCTCCGGAGCGTCACGTGAAGCGACGTCCGTTTGTGATGACGCCGCACAGCTGATCGTCTGACAGCAGCCCTGTCCCCATTGTTTAACACACACCCCCGCCTCTGTTAGGACACATTTACTGACACAAACATTTGTATCATCTGTTGTAGACCCAAATACATTAAATAAAATAAGAACTCATTCTCAAAAAAGATAAACGCCATTCTTAAAATGTATAAACGAACAATAGTTGGATGAATATTGATGAGTGCACAAAATAAATAAAAATAATTCAGAGAAGAAAAAGAGATGTTATCTATCAAAACCCAGTTAGATTAACATTCATTGGATTGCACACTTTGTTTGTTTGTGTGAGGAGTATGTATTTTCTTCACTCCGCTGGGAAACTGCTCTCATTTCAAGAAGCATCAGATCAGTGCATGCACTGCATCGTCCAATCAGTGAGTGATACACAGTAAGGGGGCGGGGCGAGTGTCTGAGGATTTCATCGGAGGATGGTCTGGTGGTTCCTCGATTATAGCTCCTCCATTATTGCTCCTCGCTCCTCCTACAAAAATAAGGCTCGGACGCTAGGGACGCTAGGGACGCTAGGGACGCTACTCAAGATGGCGCAGACAAATCAACTTCCGGTGAGACCGAGGAGCGAGGAAATTAAAAATAAGAGAAGTGAGAAAGGCCCATTGTTTCATTTTTCAGAAGGTTCGGTTTGCGTTCACACCATAGACTGTATATATAAAGGTTCACACAGGCAAAACTCAAACGGACTATAAACTTTAAACACAAGTCATGTGCACGGAAATGCTGTTCTACCATTGGTCAGACATTAAGGGGGTACAGCGCAAATCCCGGCAATTTCTACCGGAGCCATGGAGCATCGGCACTTTCGGCAGGTTATTCTCATGCTGCTGTTAATCTGGAGATCAACAGACACTAGCGGCCCGCGCATATGATTATATAATCAGACAAGTAAGGGATAATGTGCAGCGACGCGGTCATTATGGGGAAAAGAACACCGACAGGCTGATCAGGAGCCCGACGGGAAGCGGAGAGATCTAGATTTTAACGGACGTTAAAAAAACATTATAACACATATAATGAGACGTTCTGCAGTAAGGAGGGGCGTTTCACCGACGACAGGTGTTCTTACTTTTATGTAGTTGACGGAGAATTTTTACTTTACACAACACTGTTCAACACTTAATTCTGCTTTACCCTTTAACTACACAACCACGGATGTCTTGAAAGACTCTTTCACTAAAGATTTTGAAGATATCCGCGTTCTTGTGACGCATAAATACTACGCTTCCTATGTTTTGGTGCGGACTGCGTTCACACTAGCAATGAACCGCTCCAGAGTTCGCAAGTAAGCGCTCCGAGACCACCTATTTTAGCGGACCAGAGTCCGGTTGTTTAGTTCACTTAAGAGGTCTCGGATTGTGTTCACACCGACCCAAATGAACCGCACCAAGCGGCTAAACGCACCAGGGTTAGATTCAACCGGACTATACAAGGCAGGTGTGAACGCACCCGCAGATCGCGTTCACACCGGAATAAATTCCTGGGGAAGGATTACGCAAATGCGATGTCACTTCGTCTTCTTCTGCTTTGGGTTTACTGGCAGGCCGCAAACAACTTCACGGCGTATACTGCCACCCGAAGTCCCCGGCCGGAAGTCCCCGGAGTTAGTGACTGGCTTCAGTAGAAGCTGCTGGGACTCCCAGCAGCTTCTACTGAAGCCTTCCGAGTAAATCGCCAGAACGCCGACACCTCCTCATCTCCACCGCTCCCATGTTTTCTTTTGTGTTGCCATAAGTTGTCTCTCTGCGTTGGTGCGCTGGGCTAATAATGCTAATGCTAATGCGAGGATAATAAAATGGCGGCTTCACAAAACCTTTTGGGAGTTTTACGGGGCGCGGTTTGCAATCCGCCCAGCCAAACAGATATAGGAACCTTTTTCTCCCATGAAGGACTGAAGGGGATGAAAAGGTTCTCACGAGTCATGAACACATTTTAGTTCCGGATTTTTTTGGTGTGAACGCAACATTTCGGAACTATTATCAGAACTAAAGTGGGAAAAGTACTGCGGTGTGAAAGCGCCTAATCAGAAATGGGGAACCGTTTTCTCCCATGGAAGTACCTGCTCTCTAGCAGGGACTGAAAAGGGGGTGGAAAGGCTCTCATGAACTAAGTTTTTTTTGGTGTGAACGCACATTTTCGGAACTAAAGTGGGAAAAGTACTCCGGTGTGAAAGCGCCTATTGTAAGGTTTAACTTGTAGACTGACAGATTATTAATAAGCAGTTGTCTAAATTGTTCCAAAAGTGCTAAACTTCCCTTGGAAAATTATGCAGAAACACAAAAACGTTCACATCATTCGGGATTTTATTTGATATTCTTTGCTACAGTATTTTTGTAAACATTAGAAGGCAGTGATCTCATTGCAAATACATGATTTTTGACTAGAAAATACATTACAACATTATAAAATATATAATAAACAGTTGCAATAGATTGTGTTAAGTTTATCAGCTCCACTTCACAAGAAATACAAATCCTCCTCTGTTCTCCAGGACTTATTTCCAGCTGTACACGCAGAACACGTCTGTATTTCTCTCATGACAATACTTATTTATAAGTAACAAGAGCTATAAATCACATTCTATCAGAATAATAAAGTCTAAAGCACTACACGTTTGTTTATAATGTATTTCTATAAATTCTACTGTAGACAACAGCTACACATGATCATAGGCTACTATAATGCTGTTTTAGTGCTTTGTACGGAACCTTTCGTAGGGGTTAGTGCGCTGATCTCTAGACAGCAGTTCGATCCCACAGCCAAAGTGTCCTTGAGCAAGAGATGTTACCCCACATTGCTTCTGCAGGCATGTAGTCTATATTGTATTGAGTGTATGTACGTCGCTTTGGATAAGCGTCAGCTAAAAACCATGTAGTTAATAAACCGCCGCCTTCGTGTAAAAATAAGTAAAGTGAGGGTGGATTATCTGACTGTAAAGGCAAAGAGAGAAAGTGAGAATGAATAGGGTGAGAGGTTTATGAGAGTTACCTAATTAGGCATCTAGTTTTAACAGTAAATTGTTGTATTGCTTTTGGTAGGTATGTTTAGTTATTGTCACAGGTCTCTGAAATCAGGAGAACTGTTGTGCCAAAAGAGAAGAAGAAGCAAAATGAATGTCACACATTGTATAAAAAAAAACAGGTACTTTATTTAAAATAACATAAGTTGCAAGTTTTATTCTTGCTTTAATTTGTGTTTCTTTTCAACAATTCTGCTGTGTGTATGAAATATAATTCACAATCTATAAAAAAGGATACATGTATCCTTAGCCAACACTCTGTTAAAGGTAATCAAATCTTACCTTTCATTGAATGGCTGTTTGGCAAAATGGAGTTGCTCCCTCATCACCGTCCCAAACACCAACATCTGCTTTTCAGTGTCAATTACACACTGAGGAAATACAATATAACGAGAAATCACTCATCAAAAAGCTATTTGTTTTGGTGCAAAATGAAAGACAGGAAGTATATATGCATACACAAAGACAACTACAAGCTGTTTGGTAGCATGTTTAATGTGCAGCTGCTTTTAAAAAGTAATACATAATCAAATAAGATATGTATATTTAATAAGGAGCAAAATAGTCTGGGATCTATGCAGTTTATTTTTTAGAGTTAGGGTTAAATGTTCTTCCGCATTAAGGGACAAAAGGTTAAATTGCATTTTGCTTATCAAATAAAAATACATTTAAATGTAATTTAGTAGCAAAAAAGTCATGCGTACAAACTCTTAGCCATGTATCATAACATCCCTGCGTTGCTGATGATCTTAAATGATTTACCTTTAGTGATTTTAACGTCTTGTTTCCCAGGGACATCAGTGGTCTGTTACTCTCTGCAAAATAAATTGTGAAAAATGCATTTAAAGCACTGGTTACAGATACAAAAATGACTGTAATCTTTAGAGTCTTATTCTCCTACCTTACCTAGAATGAAAAACGGGCACATGACTCTGAGTTTCCCGAGGGTCAGGCCGAGTTCTCGGATGTGTCCGTCGACACAGAGCTTCCTCTGAAACGGAAACCCGTCCACCTCCATTTTGTTATCTTCAAGCAGATCTTTCAGACTTTGAGAGGAAGAAAAATATTACTGATTGACTACTGAAGGGTCTAATGTTTGTCATGTATGCACATAATAAAGATCTCACCATAATCTCTCCACAGTTCGTGAGGACATCAGGTTCAGTTTGCAGCCGGTGTCGATCAGCACTTTCACCTCCTGTCCTAAATACTTTGAACAATAACAAATTGACAATTAAATATTCAGCAACCGAAAAGCAAAGACATGAATTGTGCAAAAGATGTATAGCAGTTCAACACTTCATTGCAGGTATCTATCTAACAACTTATCCGTTTTTTCTCTTGATTCATTTACCCTGCCACATCCAAACTTTCTCTAACTTTATTACTAAATAAATAAACAAATAAGTAAGTGCACGTGGGTTTGGGAGAGGGTCTTGTGAATCCGACAATTGAGCAGCCCGACCAAGCAAGGAGGCAGAGGCAGAACGTCCAAAAATACAACCCGGTGTGGGCATTTATTAAATTTGACCCCAGGACACAGCCTCAATCTCGCTGTTCCCGTGAGCACAGTCACCAGCCACAAGGATCTCACACTCACCCCACAAAACAGCACACAGGGCCTAAATACCAACACTAGTTAACCCAACAAGACACAGATGAGGGGGGAGGAGACAACACAGGGCACCAGGTGAACACAATCAGGAGCAACAGAAAGAACGGGAGGGGGAACACTTTTCGAAAATAAAACACATGTGCAATATACAAGGCCCGAAGCCGTCAGTCAGTGACAAAGTTATCTTCGTCACAGGTCTGTTAAAGTTTCTTTTAAATTCCTATTCTCTGTATCTCACCTTGTATGTCATTCTTTTCATTATTTATCTCTCCTTTTCGGCTGCTAATAAATGGTTTAACCTCAGTAAGTTTCTTGTGATTTGTTTTAACGCTGCCATGAGTGTTATTGTGAAGTAAACCGATATCTATCTCCTTCGCGCTCCTTTTTTATGAAGGGATTTTCCCTAAACTTGTATTTCACGATGCTAATTCTAATTCTTATCAAGCAAGTGCAATGGAATGAACTCTTGAAGTAATCTACATATCTCTAATACATTTAGTCACCTTGCAGGGCACATAGATGAAATCGTCCTCCTCTTCCTCTTCATCCTCGTGTGAGTTGATGTGAGTGCAGCTCAGACTGATGCCTTCGTTGTTCATCCTGCCCCGGGATAACTTGGACTCCAGCAGGCGCTTCTGGAGAATATGATGTGGCTGCTACAATTACAAAGAAAACACGTTTGTGTTCGGGCGGCAGACACCCTATCCGTTTTTAAGAGTGCACTTTAGTCCTTCCTTTTTGATAAAGCTTATAGTTAGGGCTGATTAGATTCAGCCCCTAGTTTTGCTGATATAGGCTTAGACATACTGATATTCTGTACAAACTGTGAAGTCACATTTGTGATATTGGGCTATATAAATAAACATTGATTGATTGTTAAAAATATTATAAAGTCTAAAATATGACTTACTTCTCTCATCATCATTACATCATATCATATTCAAAGATAATCTGATATGTAAACAGGTTGTATATTAGATCAATTATATTTTATATGATTAAGCAATGATCATCAGCATAAGTATGTAAGATGTAGGCATGGTAATATAACATAACAAAATCTGCAGCCAAGTAATATATAAAAACAACAATAGTTGTTTTTTATTTCATTATTATACTTTAATTTAACATTTATTTCATTTGTTTTAATTCATTAATTTTTAAATGTTTAATTGTTTTAATATTTATATTTTTGCATTTTACCTTTGATTTCATTGTGTTTTATTTTACCTTTCAATTCATTTTTTTGTATTTTATTTTTAAATGGACTAACTGTCACGAAACCGAATCCCCCCCCCTGGGAAATACCTAGTGATTCCGATAGTGATTCATCATCACAGTGCACATGTTTACACCAAAGGGTGACAATGAAATGAGCTATGACGTATGACCTTACATTAAAATAAAACATAATAGATAAGATGCTCACCCCCTGTGTGGACGTCCCCAGCTTCTTCAGCCCATCCAGCGGCAGCAGGTCAGCAGAGTCTCGGTGCAGGAACTGAATCGCCTGCTTCAGCCTCCTCTGCTGCCTCACCGCCGCAGCATCCAGACCCCCGGAGACCCCCCTGCTCTCCACCCGCATCCCGGTGAACATGACCCGGGCACCAGAGGCAGGCCGAGCCGCTGTGTTTGTGTGTGTGTGTGGGGATCAGAGTGTGTGTGTTTGTGTGGGTCAGATTGTGTGTGTGTGTGATCTGAATCTATAAACAGGAATCCCCGATGATGAGTTCATGGAGAGGAAACACCCCCATCACGAGCAGTGCAGGTAGTCAAGTCAGACAGGTAATAATGCGACTTCCGGTCTACACATTCAAAATAAAATTTAAATCCGTACTATAGACAAGAGATAAGATAAAATGGTACTTTATTGATCCCAATATGGGAAATGTTTCTGTTGCTGCAGCATAAAAGACATGGCATTGTACAATAACAATGAAAAATACCTTTTCTGACTTTTTTTTTTCTTATTCTGAAATAAATCCGAATTCTGAGATTAGAGTCACAATTCTGACTTTTTTCTCAGAACAAAAAAAAACACTTTTTTTTCAAATCCTCCCATTTTTTTTAATGTGGTCCTAATCCACTTCCGTAGATAAATATGTGAGGGATGGAATATTAAATATTAAACTGAATGTATAAATGTAAAATATACAGTGTGATTTAAATCCAAGAGAAGCTATGGTGATAGTTATTGGCATTTCATTGACATGAAATAAAACGCTGTCTGATGATTATCTATCTAAAGGTTTTGAGAAGTAGGCTTGAACAAAGGACCACTATCTGCTTTTTCATTCTTGATTGCGATGCTTTTATACATATTTTTGATGATTACCCTTTTGTCATTGTTTTTACATTCATATTTACAATGTTCCCGGATATACTTTATGAGTTACTAAATACTTTGTCTGTGTCTTTCATTGCTTTGCTCTGTTTTATGCTAAATGTTAAAAAGAAAGCATGGAATGAGGGCTTTTATTTTGAATATACATCCGGTCTGTTTTAGTATCTCATACTTTAGTCTGGAACAAAAACGTCCCTTTATTAAATCGTGACTCCGTGATGTCTTGAGAACCTTCCTGTGTTACATAACACTGTTGGTGGTAGCTCATGTACATTATATAATTTAAATGATACTTTCCCAAAGATGGGAGAAATCTAAACTCTTTGCATCAACAAATCAAAGCAGAATATTTTATTATAACAGACTGATTTCCCTTACCCATCCTGAGAAATTGAAACAATAACTTTATCTTAGATAAGGGGGAAGGTAGAAATGTTATTTCCTACTCATTATTACTCACATGTTTCTACTTTTAGATGAGTTGTTTTAATTGTCCTTTATTAAAGCTATACGCAGTTAAATAAACATAGTAAAAATAAATATCCCTAAAATATAATAGAAATATTGTAGGCTTTTGGGGAAAGTGTGAACGTTGCTAAATTAAATCAAAATGAATAGCATCTGATTTCTTAATTAATTTCCTAATTGATTACAAATGTAAATGACGGGTGTCTGAGACTTTCTGGAAGCTTTCTTTTAGGCTATTACAAACTCAAATTCAGAAGCACATATTGTATTGTTTACTGCATTCTAATAATTTCAAAGCTTTGTTTAGTTACCTTGCAGATTCAGACTGTTATCAGTCTTCAACAACTCATAAATATGTATAAAATGGTTCAAAGATAAGGTTCTAATCTGATTGTATATATATAAAATAAAATATATATAAAATAAAATGATCAAAATTAATTTGATCAAGCATATGTATGCACTAATAATCAAAAACATGTTCTCCTGATTTATGTGTACATTTTTGAAATTTCCCTTCAAATTTAATCTTGATTTATTTTGATATTGTTTTAAAAGTTTTATAGAGTTACTTTAATTTACTTGCAATCATGTAAATAAGATATTTTGTAATGGGTATTCTGTGTTGAGCTGGTGCAAATGTTGTAATGCATGCATTACATATTATTTATATAGGCCTATAAATTCGTCTGTTGTGTGTTGTTCTCTCACATTATAAACTCTAATCCATCGACCTATTTAGGTTTAGAATGTATTTAAGAGCTGAAATCCGGTTTTGTACGCTGCTCTTGGTTTGTATTTCAGATGTGATGCTGTGTGTAGTTTTTTCAGTCAGATGTCAGCCACACATCTCCTCTCTTCTTCACTCCATTGCCCACATTCCCCTTCTTTTTTTACCCACACGACCTTGTTTTCAACATGGATGCCGAAAAACCTCCCAACACATTGCTGTTTATGTTGCAGCCAAACAAACCCATTCATCTTCCTCAGCGCACTACGGTTTGCAATCCAAAGTATCCGTTTGCTATCGTCTTTAATTGAAGCTTAAATATTATTTTTTCTAACAACGACACGGCGCATTTTCAGTCAACAATACGAAAATCGACGCGGAATGGCGTCCGCAAGGGGCCCGGGAAGATGAATAGCAGCAACACAGAACCTCGAATTGACCAATCAGAATGGTAGCTAGGGTCTTACCAACCAATCAGCGTGTCTGGATTGGTGGAAAGTAGGCGGGTGCTTCGTGTGGAGCGTTCTGCGTTCTGCTGAACTGGATACTGCATTGGAGGCGGGACCCCGTTCATTCCTATGATAGTTACTCGGTGACGCATGAAGCCAAAAATGACCTGACTCTCGAGAGCAAAATTACCCGGATGTGGGCCCATAGAGCATGCGCAGTTGAGTTTTCCTTAGGCCCTGCCTCCGATCTCCTGCTATCTGCTCAGTCAAATGCTAGAGAGAGTCAGCTTTTAAGCGCATTTTACAACACCCTAATGATTTAAATAAGGGCTATACAAGTGTTAGTACTGTGTAGTTGATTCAGTTAAAAAAAAATATCCGCTGATTTACAGACGTATCTTACCCAATGTAAGTCAATAGGGAAATGTATTTGTTGCCCCGGTGAAGCTGTAGTACCGCCGTTTGGCCACTACGAGAATTTGCTTTAACGTCCGGCGCACTTCCTGGGCGGTTTGTGTCATACATGTTCCCGGCGCGTGGAGCGTTTCCTGCACTGGTGCATGGTGGTCGAACAGGAGGAATTGTTGGAAATTTTTCGGAGGTTAGTATATAAATTGGTTTTTTACCCAGTGTGCATTATTCCCACAGCCATCTCCGAGAGGCAGAGGGAGAGACGGGCTGTGAATGGGAGTCATAACACGGATGCGAAACGCAGTTTTAAGATGATTTAAAAATGACATCCAGCGAGTCAAAATGCTTATGTTATCGTTAATTAGCTCCGTGTTGTTTCCTACTTATATGTGAGGCTGGGAGCTTCGTGCAGACAGCTAGCTAGCACCTCCAGCTGCCACAGAGCCAGCTGTGACTTATATCAACTTTACATATATATATACATGCTCTCATTGAAGTCACAATATGCACCATTAGTTTGCTAGTTAACCGCTTAAATAAAGTCGTGACAGCAGCACCGGGTCCGTTGGCGTAGTTAGCATTGTTGTTAGCATGGTGGCTAATAACCACCCTACTTCCTTGTGACATATAGTTTCTGCTGTGATATAAAAGAGGCTGTCAGTGTTTCAACATTTACAGGAAAAAAGTTTACATCACGGGTTGGATAGTATTTTATACGGGTGACAAATGTGGCAAGTCATAGTTGTGCTAACATCTTAGCTTGCTAGCCCCCCCTTATTGCTATATTCAAAATAACTAGCGCCAAACTATAATGACTGCTGTGCACAGTCATGTGTTTAATAATCATATTAAAGCAATCAGAAGATAAGAAATAAGCAGTGGTAGAATATAAAGTGCATATACACTACATTTAGTACTTATCTTGAGTATTTCAATTTGTTATACTTCAATACAATCCATCTTAAAGGACTCATTGATAATATGTATGTAGCCTAGGTACTTTACAAATGAAGATACACATATTAATATATATATATATATAAATATGAAACGTTTGACAATGGAGGAACTATTTGCTGATATAACTTTTGATCATTTTATTTTATTTGAAAGATATAATTCGATCATGAGGTTGGCAAAACAAAACATTGGGAAGGTGTCATTAATAGAAACCAAACAATACATTGGTAAATAGAGAAAATAATCACCAGAATAATCCATCATGACAATTATCATAAGTTAATAGTAAAAAAGTATATTTATCTATTGACGAAATCAACATTTCTGTACATGTAAAAGTGTTATTATTTTAACCTTGAACTGTTTTACTTAGCCAGTTGATAAATGAGTCAACAAACAACAAGATAATGTCTAAATGAAAGTGAAAGAAAAACTAAATGGTTAGAAAGCTTAGAGCACGTGAGCATGTGTCAAACTCAAGGCCCGTGGGCCAAATCAGGCCCTTGATGGATTAATTTTCGTCCCGCAGGATCATTTCTAATTACTATTAGATCTGGCCCGCCGGTATATTGCACGCAAACCTTCACTCAATCCTGAGGGGTTCCTCAGCTCAGAGCCTGAGCCCAAACATTGATGAGCTTGCACCCAAGATGAGATGCCAAGTATCTGAACTAGCATCACAGAACAGCACCCTGAGTTTAATGGATGTTTCCTTCTGCACTTTTTTTCTTGAGACAACAGGGCATGTTTGGTTTTTTCTTTGAGGGAAATAGTTTTTTTGAAGCTGTTGGCCTGTGGGAAAATGTAATCATAAGAGTTGTTTTTATAGGCAGTCATTTAAGCTTTGTTAGTTCCAGGTTTAATATGTGCAATAAGTTCATTTCAATACATTTAGCTATAAACATTGAACCAGTCCGACCCTCGACTAGTACCGATTTTTTAATTATAAAATAGGACGGCATATCACTACATAACCTTCGAGAAGACATTATAAGGGACATATCAAAAGCAAAACCAATGAATGTATGTATTGACTTGGCATGATGGTCTGGTTGCCGTTCAAATCAAGGTTCAAGATGATATGCTAAGGGAAATAAGAGCTTGCTTTATTTTATTTTGATGGTATATTTGTGAGAATTTGATAGAAACGTTGTATAGGGATATGCACGATCAACACAACATGATAAGAGCCTTTAGTAGATTAATGCTTTATTATGTCAATATGAGGTGTTCAAAATAAGTGGTTACTATGGTTAAAATCGAGTTAAGACCTTACCAGATTTGGCTTTATATTTTGCATATTTGAACGGATATATTACGGATACAAGCGGCCAAGATGGGTTTTCTCCGTAGGGTGGCTGGTGTCTCCCTTAGGGATAAGGTGAGAAGTTCAGTCATCCGGGAGGGACTCGAAGTTGAACCGCTCCTCCTTCGCGTCGAAAGGAGCCAGTTGAGGTGGCTCGGGCACCTAGTTAGGATGCCACCTGGGCGCCTCCCTAGGGAGGTGTTCCAGGCACGTCCAGCTGGGAGGAGACCGAGGGGTAGACCTAGGACCAGCTGGAGGGATTATATCTCTTCGCTGGCCTGGGAGCGCCTTGGGACCCCCCAGTCAGAGCTGGTTGATGTGGCCGGAGAAGCGGGAGAAGATTGATGGATGGATGGATAATGCACCAGTACTTTAATTTGTTTGGCTTATTTGAAGCTAACATAGCTGCAGGATTCTCGCTGTACAGAGTTTGTATTCTCATGGTTGATGGCAATTATTATATGCTAAGTAAAATGAAATGTTCTTATATGAATGGGCATTGCACATGTGCATCAACACACCACTGGTTGTCACTTCTTTATCCCCAGTGCTCGTGTCATGATGTCTCTGTGTGTTAACTGGGCCTGAGGACTCCAGTTTAAGTTTGAAATGTGCTTGTGTCTCCTCTCCAGCAGCTGAAGCATGCTCTTAGCCCAGATAAACCGGGACTCGCCGGGAATGGCAGAGTTTCACGATGCAGACGGGCAGCCGGTCACCCTCTGTCTGACGGAGGCCGTGACTGTGGGAGGTGAGATCCTGAACATCAACTCGTCAATATATTGTTATAAAATAAGTCTTTACTACAGCTTGAACTGGACGACTGGCATATTTATTTTTATTTCAAAAGGACTTTATTACATGTGATGTTTTTAATTTACAGCTCTTGACTAAATAAGACAAATGAGTATTGATTCCAATACAATTGTCACACCTCAAAAAGAAAGTCTAGAATACTATATATTTATATTGAGAGTAATTACTATAATAATATAATGCGTGAGAAGTACGTACACAAGAAAAGTAGCTACTGGACATTTTATTGCCCCTTTTTTAATAGATTATTATTATTGTGTTCTCACAAAAGACTGAGTTTACCAGTGTCAGATCTGGATCATCTATTTAGAAAAGTTACGATGTAGTTCAAATTGCATTTAAAGCCATAACATTATGATCTTCTCACTTAAAGATAATTCAAACATCTTCCCCAGATGGCGATCAGATAGAGAGCTTGGACACGGTGAGCCTGCAGGCCATCACTCTTGCAGATGGATCGACTGCGTACATCCAGCACGACTCCAAGTCTTCATTTTCGGACGGACAGATCATGGACGGCCAGGTGATCCAGCTGGAGGACGGCTCCGCAGCCTATGTTCAGCACGTGTCCATGCCTAAAGGAGGTAAGAAGACATGGTTTATTTGTATTTAAAAAGGATGATTTAATGCAATCTTGTAGAACACATTTGGAGCAAGTAAAGCAGTGGTTAGTGCTGATGAAGTCGTTGTGCCTCACTTTATGTTGTTTCCTGGTGTAGGAGGGGATAGTTTACAGCTTGAAGACGGACAAGCCGTTCAGCTAGAAGATGGAACAACAGCCTACATTCACACACCCAAAGGTAAGAACATTACGTTTATTTCATCTCTGTTTCTTAGGCAACATCAACGTGTCTCATTTCAGTCATTTGTTGAAATATTCATGTAAACGAGTACACTTTAGGGAAATCAAATTCAATTTATTAAAACTGAAAGGGATTACAAAAACGTAATAGGAGAGACAAAAGTCAGGGTTCTTACGGTCATTCAAAACCTGGAAAAATCATGGAAATTCAAAATGCTAATTCCAGGCCCTGGAAAAGTTATGGAAAACAATATTATTCCCAATGTTTTGGAAAAGTCATGGAAATATAACTAAAGTTGCATCAAATATAATTTATATTATCTAATCGCCAAAATAGTAATACTATAACCATAATAAATACTGTACTGTATAGTAATGAAACGTAAAATGGCATTTAACTGTCGAGGTATTTTGCCGGTGAGAGATTTTAGTTGATTTAGCGTGTGGAAGCTAGTAAGCCTTTGATAGCCCCGATAGCAATGAATACATTAAATGCTTTGACAATAAATCCATAACAAAATGTCATCTCCGGAAGCCGTGGCGCTGTAAAAAGCACGACCAATCATCTGAGCCGGCCCGGCTAAAGTAACTGGATGGCCTACCTGCCTGTCAGCCTTCCATCTGTGCACAAACTTATCTCGTGCCCTCATTGGTCATGTGTGCGTCCGTGTGTGTTGGAGGGGCTCTGTAAGGAAGTCTGAAGGAAGAGGCAGGTTTATTCCGGTTGTGTATTTTCAAATTCTAGCGCACTCGAGTAGGTTTCTCCATTCTTACCTACCCCACCTTTAACCCTGTGACGTTTCACACAGATGTCAAGGAGTAGACGATAGGAGCAGATTTTTGGACTATTCGACCGCAACCTCAGTTTTCATACTGTAACTCAGTTCCTCTCTCTACATGAACACCCCTCCTCTTGTTTCTGTGCAGATGCATACGAGCAGAGCGGCCTGCAGGAGGTGCAGCTGGAGGACGGCAGCACCGCCTACATCCAGCACACCATGCACATGCCGCAGTCCAACACCATCCTGGCCATCCAGGCCGACGGCACCATCGCTGACATGCAGGGCGAGGCCACCTCCATCGACCCCGAGACCATCAACGTGCTGGAGCAGTACACCACCAAGGTGATCCTCAGGGTGCTGCTCTGGGGAACCTGACGTGTTTTCACAATGTTTAGTACTATGTCTTTTCATGGTGTAACATTTTTGTAGATTTGTACAATACCCCTTTGTCTTTTTTTCAATAATCTCCCTTGGTTGTGAATGTTCATAATTAGCAGTGTTTCCCCTAGGTTTAGGTAGGGGGGGGGGGGGGTGACATTGGGATTGGGATATTTTTAAATCCTCTGGAGCAGAGAGAGGAGCTGTGGATTATTGTTATTGATTAATGCATCAGTGTTTCTTAGGGTCAAAAACACTACACTCACAACTTAAAATGAAAGCGTTTAGTTTATTTAATAAACTAGGAGTCCCAGTTCACCTCCTGGGCCCTACCGTGGTGCCCTTGAACAAGGCTCCCGGTGCTAGACTCCTTGTACTAGACTCCTAGTACACGAGCACATGCTCAATGTGAAAAGTGACAGTAGATATAGATTAGTTGCAATTTGGTGGTATATATGTACAGTGGGCAAAAAAGTATTTAGTCAGCCACCAATTGTGCAAGTTCTCCCACTTAAAAAGATGAGAGAGGCCTGTAATTTTCATCCTAGGTATACCTCAACTATGAGAGACAAAATGAGGGGAAAAAATCCAGAAAATCACATTGTCTGATTTTTAAAGAATTTATTTGCAAATGATGGTGGAAAATAAGTATTTGGTCAATAACAAAAGTTCATCTCAATACTTTGTTATATACCCTTTGTTGGCAATGACAGAGGTCAAACGTTTTCTGTAAGTCTTCACAAGGTTTTCACACACTCCGTTGGCGCCCCTCCAAGACAATGGTAGGGGAAACACTGAGAATATATTGTAACAGGAAGTGCCCTTTTCTCCTCCTGTCAGGTGGAAAATATAGAAAACCCTCTGGGGTCGTACGGCAGAGTGGAAGCAGACAATGGCGTCCACATGCGGGTAAGAGTTTCTTTACTTTACTTTTTCTAAATATTACCTTTCCAGGTTAACCAGCGCAGTCTAACACATGTTTGTTCAGATTGTAATACAGGGTCAAGAAAACAGGTCAGCCCGAGCCACACACGTAGGAGAGAAATCTTTCCGCTGCGAGTACGACGGCTGTGGGAAGCTCTACACCACCGCCCACCATCTCAAGGTGAGAGTGTGTGTTCCGTTGTTGTGTGTGAGATCGTTCAAAGATGGTATTTCCCTTACAGCATCTTCCTATGATGTTGTTTCTCAGCCCTCC
>NC_136903.1:7272328-7310237 GCF_949606895.1 Notothenia rossii | reverse complement strand
GGGAAATGGTTTTGTTACAGCAGCATACAAGGCTATGCACAGGAAACAGTAAGAAGATATGAATCTATAGAGAATCTATATAACACACAATATTAAATATACAGAATAAGTTAAAATACACTGTACTAGATGAAGTTACTACTTAAAGAAAATATATAAACACATGACGCCATATACATAAATACAAATATATATTTTTAAACTTTAGGGAGATTATTAATAATTAACAGCCATTTTTCTCAACTTTTTGTCATTTTCTGGAACAAACACTTTATATTGATAATTATGAGATTAATATTTAATTTTATTTATAGAGCGCTTTTTAAAGTTAGTCAAATGCCCCTTTCACACCAACGCGTTTTCAGCTCCGGCTCGGAGCTGGAGCCTGAAAAGTACCGGTTTTTCCTGTTCACACCGCAGCGGCGCCGCCTCTTAGCTCCGGAATACGGTTCACTTCCAGCTCCAAAGAATTGTCGGTCTAGAGGCAAGAGCTTCGGAGCTAAGAGGCGGCGTCGCTTACGTCGAGACGTGCAGGAAACTAAACCCACCTCCCCTGAACATGGGTCGACTGAAGAGTCTCGTCATGCCTGCCTACAAGCAGTCACGCTGAGCAAAGTGACTAGAAGGCAACCACACATTTATAAAATGAAACACACTTTATAAAGTCAGGCAACACTAACCAGGCTTTGTGTGATTCTGTTTATTTGCATCTTACTTTGACCATCCGTGTGCTGCTATTGATCATTGTGGAGAGAGGCAGACGTTTTGTTTTGTATTATAGCAGCTATCGGATGGAATCAATACATGGGCTGCACAGGTTGTCGTGTCCGACAATCACAAGTAGAATCATAATGAAAAATACGCCGGTAAAATGTGCCTGTAGAAAGCGGCTTATGCCACAATAGGATAGCAATAGCAAGTAGTCTGTTTACATTCGGTTGCTATTCTAACATCACCCATTTTATACCAGAGACACTTTAATAACAGCGTTGTGATGCCAAACAGCGTCAATTCAGACCGACACACATTCACTTAAGGGAACTGGGGATATGTATCAGCTGCTTGTGTGACAGTCAGACAGTGAATAATTTAGAGAGGCCGCTCTAAAGTATTAGCTAACCCGGAGCTAACGGGAGAATAAACTCCCGTGGAAGAGCAGCCAGCACTTCAGCGGTCGGTAAGTGCCACTGAAACACATGAATAAACAATGAACCACGGCACTCTGGAGAAAAGTATAAGCTTGGAGAAGTCGTTATTTTATTTAATCTGACTTCGTATGATTAAAACCAACACGATCATCGACCCGACGCAGTCCCCCGTTGTTGTTGTTGTTGTTGTTGTTGTGAGTGCCGTTGGGGAGCAAATCAGCGATGTAAACGGTGACGTCATGACGCAGCAGCGGCTGCACCAGTCGGGCTCTGGGCGGTGTGAACAGAGCGGGAGCAGAAAAGGGAAACCGGAGCTGAACCAGAAAAGCTCTAGCTCGGAGCTAGAAAGGGAAAAGCGCTGGTGTGAAAGCCGCAAAAGACACACAAACAACACAACTCAATTATAAAATACAATAATAGTTAATATTCAGACTCATTATATGCAGATTAATTGAAAAAAGTAATCAGAAAATTGGAATACTTTATTGTATTATAAATAATAATAAACGGAATATCTTCGGGATTATGGCGGATCAACAGAAAAGTCGTCAACATAGATTTTTTTCATTTCAAATTCAATGTGTTACTCTCGATTCAGATGCCATCGATGACCCGAACGTCAGCTACACCACGACGATTGTCGGGGGCGACGACTCCGGCTCGGAGCAGGTCCCGATGGAAAACTCGGAGATGATTGGTCAGCAACACATTGCCTTGGTTACGCAGGAGGACGGAACACAGCAGCAGGTAACGGAATGCGATGACATCACAAACATTTTAAAATTCATGAAAGTTCCGGGGACTATTAAATCTGTCAATCAAAAAATGTATTATGGTGGGAAAATATCTATAATAAAACAAGATATTTGTTAGTCACGACATGTTGACACATAACTATGTTCTCTCTCCTTAGGTCAGTATCTCTGATGCAGATCTACAAGCTATGGGTGGAACGATCACCATGGTAACCCAAGAAGGCACCACCATTACCATCCCGGCACACGAACTGACGACGCAAGGTGCTCACTCGGTTACCATGGTGACGACAGACGGCTCGGAGGAACAGGTAAATTAGTGCAAAAATATTGTTAGAATGGAAAAACAAAATGTTATAAATAATTATATATTTGTTTTCTTTTTAATTATCTGAAATGAGCCAGACACGTTTACTTCTAAAAAACGTTACCAAAGACTTTTTGTTAGATATTCACCTCATGATGATTCACATTCACTGCTGGACCTCCATGATTGCTACAAATTGATTTTAATTCATTTTTTTCTTTATTTTGTAACATGAATATGAAGTGCCTAACTCTCATGGGTTCACCAGACACCAATAAAACATTTGACATTTATTTTATTAGAGAATTACCGATAATTTTACCACTTGATCAAAAACCAAGTAGTCTCTCCTTTTCTTTCAAGCTTTGCAAATAAAATCTTCAAAATAAAAAGTCATCCTCCTAAACCACAACTCAAGTTATAGTCATCCAGCCAAATATATCATGGAGGACAAGTACAATGTACCTAGCTAATGTCCAAAAGACAACCTTAGTATCAATTTTACTTGCCTCAAAAAAGAAAACAAGAACATAACATTTGACTTCACATAACTTTCTACACGGTTGCTATTCTTTATGAGACAAACACATTTTAATTGTTATTTACACCATTAATCTACACCTAATTTGTCTTTCTACATAACAATCATTTTGCTAATCCTAATCTCCTCAATACAACAAAGTCACTTGCTCTAGAAAATAATTATAATAATCATAAGAAAGCTTCATACAACACATGACGCTCAAAGTGCTTTACAAAATGACACATCACAAGTTAAAAACAAACAACAAGAAATTCCCCTCAGATTATTTGATTGTAAAATGCATGTTACAAATTGTTTAAATAGATTACCAGATGTGGTCATACAGCTGTTAGTTTCTAACCCAACACTAAAGCAGAGGATCGATTAGTGAACGTCTCTCTGTCGCCCTCAGGTGGCCATCATGACTCCGGACATGGCGGCGTTCCAGACGGTGGAGGAGTCGGGATACAGTCAGGAGCTCCTGTCACGTTACTGGCCACCTCCAACGGCACTCACATCGCTGTGCAGGTTGGTAGAGCGACTCCATAGGAGGGAATGAATGGTGGGCTGAGTTCCAATCTGTGCCGGTTGGTAGAGCGACTCCGTAGGAGGGAATGAATGGTGGGCTGAGTTCCAATCTGTGGAGGTTGGTAGAGCGGCTCAGTAGGAGGGAATGAATGGTGGGGTGAGTTATAGTCTGTATGGATAACAGACAACAGGAGCCAGTTAGACTCAAAGATACATCTATTATTTCCCTTTCACACAAACGCGGTTCCAGGGCCGGTTCGGAGCTAGAGCCTGATAAGCACCGGTTCTTCCTGTTCACACCGCAGCGGAGCTGGCTCATTCCCCCGAAAACCGGTTCTTACCAAGCTCGAAAAAATTGTCCGTCTAAAAGAAAGAACCGCATACGTCACGATTACGTCGGGGGCAGGGGCGGGTTCAACCTCCTGAACAACAACAAAAAGCCCACGTTTTGTCCAGTTTTTACACAATGATAAAACTTAAACAGTCTATCGTCCTATTATTTCCATTTTGTTTCGACAAAGCAAAACCAAAACAAGCAGCGCTTCAATACAATCGGCCAATGTTGTTGTAGATGTGAGGGGTTCCGCGCGGCGGTTTGGCTTTATGAAGCAGGCACGTAAACAGTTACGTCAAGACGCAAGCGATGACACGATGACTCAGCACCACTCGGGCTCTCGGCGTTGTGAACAAAACGGGGGCTGAAAAGAAAAACTGGTTCCGAGCCAGATGAGCGCAAGAGGAGCTAGAACGAGAGCTCCGTTGGTGTGAAAGGGGCATGAGAGTTGGTAGCGATCCAATGTCCAACACCACAGCATGTGAAGCCAAATCAACTCATTTACAATGACTCTTCCAAAGGGGGCATTCAAAAAACATAACATTCAGGAACAAATACACGAAAGACCAACACAAAGGCAAGGTGAGTTTAATAAAAGAATAATAATAAAGCAAAGCAAATAACATCATAAAAATAATATTTATAAACGGCCATTATTGAGCCAGACGAATAAGATAAAAACAAGATAAAATGGAATAAATGCAAGTATAGTATAAATATGTAAATAGATCTACTGTTATTCAATAGAGAGGCGAAGTCCCTCCCTTTCCGGTGGAGCTCCATGGGACCTTATTTCAGAAAAAGTATGTATTGAAGTCAATGGCGAGAGAAAAGTTATCTTTCGATCCCGTTTGAATTGTGCCACGAATTACACATATGATGTTTGTCAATTTAAAAGATAATTTTGCAAGTAAAAAAAATAAAAATGTGTCGTAAAACTGTGAAGTAACACTTTTTTTTTGTGAAACCGCTCAATGAACTACATCTCCCGTCTCGCACCACACACCAAGACGGCCGTCACGTTGGCACATTTCACTTCTTTCTTTCAGAATGAGGCGGAAAGTATTAAAAGAGGGGAAAATCACTACAAGTCTGGGCATGTTGAGAGCTGTACATACACACAAGGGGAGTTAGTCGGTTCCGTAAGAGCCAGCATGCGGAACCGGGATTCTGGGATTTGTAGTCTTTTTAGTTGCGTATTTTTCATAGTCTTATATTTCAACAGTTTTACGACAAACTGTGACTTTTTTGACATGGAAATTATTTTTTAAGATTCGTGGCACAATTCAAACGGGATCGAAAGATACGTTTTCTCTCCCCATTGACTTCAATACATAATTTTTCCGAAATAAGGTCCCATGGGGCGGAAGTAGATGGGCGGGACTTCGCCTCTCTATAAGTCTCTAGGCTGTATTTAAAATAAACGTGAGTAGCAGCAGACCTGCAGCAAAAACCCAACAGTATGTACGTTTATTAAAAATAAAAACAAAAAAACCCATAACTGCTTAAAGGGTACCTATCATGCAAAATGCACTTTTTTATGTCTTTTATACATAAATATGTATGTATGTATGTGTCAGGGAACTCACGCAGTGTCAGAAAATAAAACCCTCTCGCTTTTCCTCCGTACCCAAATCTTTTAAAACCGGGGCTACAACGAGCGGATACTGATTTGCTGCCGATATGACGTAATATTGGAGGGTGGACCCACAGAAAGTTGCTATCAGAAACAATGCCTCACGTGTTTTGGACGTAATCTCGTCTTTGTTTACATTAGCATGCCTCGCTAACACTCAGAGCTAACCTGTACTGGAGAGCACATGTGTTTAAAAAGCAGGAAATAAAAAAAGGAACTCACCTTGTGATAAACCCGCAAGAGAAAAAAGCATTTGAGCTCCATACTGCTTCAGAAATAATCCTTGACGTGGTTTAGAACAGGATGGCGTTTTATCACAGCAGAATTTAACTTTATCTCTGGTAGAATTCTGATCAGGCATTAGCCCCGCCTCCTCTTTTTTTTTTTCAAGCGAAGGACCCAAAATCTGTGTTTCTGTAAACAGGGCCGGAATAGAGTGGTATGAGGGATGTCTAAAATGCATGATCTGACCAGATAATGTGGGAGAACATGGCCTATAACAATTTAGAAACAACTTCAGTTTGAATTTGAAATAACCCCCTCAGGATCCAGTTTGAGGTTCATATCCAGAGACGTTCCCCATGTTTACCCCGAACAGAAAAGCTGTTTGTCTAAATGAACATTAACCCAAGGGCATTTTACAATTCCCGTTAAGTTCTCCACGAGTTTCTGAGCCCGAAGCTCCGAGTCTAACCACAAGGTCACTGAGGATTCTCTCTCCCCCTCTCTCTCTCTCCTGACAGCCCGTCAGTAACGTCTCATGCAGCTCGCTACTCCAGTAATGAGTGACCCGACAGTGAAGAATAAATATATGTATAACTAGTTTAGCTAGTTCCAGAGGTAGATAAAATAGCTAGGTCTAACTCTTAGTGTGTGTTTTGCTCCACTCACCGGTCCGTCACAGCGGGTGGAGCTGCAGGATTTCTGCTTCACACGCGTTGCATACCGCTATTTTAGTGTCATTTTCGGACACCTTAAAATACTGCCAGACCGGTGAAGCCATTTTGGCGAGCCTGTTTTGCTTTGCCGCGCACAGAGAAAAGTGTCATGTATTTTACGTCATGTGATCGGCTCTCCCGATCGGCATTTTTAGAGAGCACCGATCGATCGGCAGAGACTGAATATCGGCCCTACTTATGAATATTTCTCAAACATCTCACTGTGTAAATATGAGAAAGCATCAACAGTCAATCTTGTCACAATATCAATATTGAGAAGCTATATGACAAAAAAATTGTGTGCATTTCTTAATATTATCAAGTTGTTCTTATGACAAAGAGGTTATACAACAACCTACATGTGAAAAGTAGATTAAATTATCTAAATTACAGTAGATTATAAGATTATAGATTATAGGTCGTAGACATTTTTTTTGTAGTCTGACAATTGCTGAAACGACTCTTAAGTGCTCTGCTGATTATATGAAACTGATGGGAGTTTCGGTAAGCGTTGTACTTTCAATAAACACCCCCGTCCCCCTCCCCAGATCCCATCCCGTTGAGCTATTTGCTAAAACGCTTAATACACATCCTTGGTGGGTGGGGTTCAGCTCAGCTTTTGTTTAGGGATAAAGCGAAAAACAAAATCAAACAAGACACAGTGACTTTATGTGTAATCCAAGTTAATGATGAGTTTTTCTGTAAATGAAAAAGGAACACACTGCTAAAAAACTATTTACAGTTGAGGTTGTATTAGTTAAAAAAGGTATGTCACTAAAAGCAGAAGGAAATTAGAGGAAGTTTTACACATAAGAGGCAGTGTTGACATTAGTGAGGTTATTATGTAACAACAAACATTGAGCCACCGCTTTAACTAAAGGGGACAATCCTAAATCTATTCAAATAAACAAGTCGTTTAACTTCAGGGTTTGTTTACATATATGGTTAGTACTTTAAAATGCAAATGCTTAAAGGTCCCATGTCATGCTTTTCTGATTCTTACCCGTCCCCCTTGTGTGTTATGAAGGTTTTTCTGCATGTAAACGGTCTGCAGAGTCACAAACCCTCAAAGTACACCCTGTAGCGAGTAAAACTCTAACACAGAAAATACCTGTCTTTGCTGCCCCAGAACGCCTCGTTGGACATTTCTCTTTTTC
This sequence comes from Notothenia rossii, assembly GCF_949606895.1. Lineage (NCBI taxonomy): Eukaryota > Metazoa > Chordata > Actinopteri > Perciformes > Nototheniidae > Notothenia > Notothenia rossii. Next base: position 7,302,911 of record NC_136903.1, on the reverse strand, counting down.
AAAAAAAAAAATCCGGGAACTAAGTGACGTAACGACGACCCCTCCGTGGATTGGTGGTCCAAATTGACCAATCTGCGGACTTCCTCACACACACTCAATCTTTTCTCAGCTGCAGCTCCGCCGATTTCTCCGCCTGAGACGGCGGGACGCGGCGAGGCTGTAAGTCTGTGTGTGAGCACACACACAAACTCCCAGCCAGGCTGCGGGTGTGTGTGTATGTGTGTGTGTGTTTGTGTGTTCGGGCTGGGTTTCGCTGTGTCTCGCTCTCTCGCAGGCGGCCACTGGGCTCATAGGGAGGGGGGGGCAGGAGCTCCAACAAGCTGTGTAGGACAGAGAGTGAATACACATACTATACAGAGATGCTGTGTGAGAAACCAATGTGAGTTTGGAACATTGAACAATGTAAATCTATTCTAGTAGACCTCAACAATGGAATTATGATCAGTAGAAATGGCCATGCCATGGGACCTTTAATTGAAACCGGTATGTTTTAAATATACTTTAATATTTCTCTTTTTTGTTGTCATCCTCATATCTCTTACTCACGAAAAGGTCAAAACACATAAACCAGTATCATTTATGCCGGTTTAAAAAGAATAAAACTGGTGAATTTACGTTGAGTTCTTTCGATTGTTGTTGTCGTAGTTACACTTTAGAGGTGATGATAAACGCTTAAAAATAATGGATATTTTGGATTTACGTACCTTGAAAGTACTTAAATCTCACTCTTAAAAGTTTGTAAAGACCCTGTGTTTACATATTGTGTTTACTATATTGGGTATTAAGGGATTAAACCCCCCTATGATCACATCACAGGATGCTGGTCCCTTTATTCATCCTGAGAAACACTGTTTTCTTTCCCCCCCCCCCTTCTGCTCTTTTCTGTCATGTTAATTACAAAGCAAACACTCTTTTTGTACCTTTTACCACGTGACGATCATCAGTGAGATTCAGCAGCTTGTAAAGCAGTCACAGGAGGTGGTATTGAGTTTTCAAAGCGTATCAGAGTAAATCAGTCGCAGTGAGTGATTTAACAGGTTATCAACACGTCAATCACCGTTTGTATAACGTGTTTTGTTTCTCCCTTGTCTCTGCAGCTCAGCGATCAGCCCTCGCTGGAGGAAGCCATCAGGATAGCATCGAGAATACAGCAAGGAGAGGGGCTGGACGATTGATGCTCTCATTATGGACTATGATTTGGCATCAAACGTCTAAAATTGACTATATATTGACGAGAGAAATCACGCGTCTTCCTCCCATGTTTTTGTTTTTCTGTCTTTCCACCAGAGGACTTAGCTTTTATGTGTACATAGGATTTTGATAACTGGAGCTCTGCTATGCTGTTTTGTCCCTCGACCAAGGCGGGAGAGGGGAAAATGCTTTCTAATGTTTATGATGCACAGTGCACAGTGACGTGTACAGCTAATGCTATTTCTAATTAAAGAGAAATTGTGTGATTATATGACTGTACTTGATTTTTAAAAACTCCTGAGTTAAACGTACGAAACCACCGTTCCCACAGCAAATACGGAAAATAAATATTACAAGCAAGGTTCAGTTAAGGATTACATGACACAACATTTCATTTATGAGTTTATGTCAATGGTATTGGGGTGCGTGGCATTTGTAGCAGAGGTCAGAGTAACTGAATTCTGTCAAACAATTATATTTTTAAAAGGAATACCAGTAACTTTGCAGTATATCCAATGACAAATATGGTTAATAAAAAGTGCTGTTAAACTTCTACAATAGATGAGGGAAATATCCAGACTGATGTGTATATGCAATATGTGAATTTCACATCATAATTGAAGGCAAATATTGTACTTCTGTACTAACTAATACAATAAGATGCTGTGTTGATAAAGAGAACATATACAGGAAAAGTGGCTTTATCTCAAACAGCTTTAAATTTACGAATATATTATGTCAGGCATTCAAATCCTACATAAAACCTGTTATTATAGTATGTCACACTCTGAAAGGGGGATTTCTCAATCAATTTTCTATTCATATGTTTACTTTACGATACAATTTGAAATATGTTTTTCTTGTAAATGAATATATGATGGTTTTCCTACTTTACCAACCTGAACATATATTATATAAAAAATGTATTTGTATTGAAGCAAAAGTCCTGCATTCAACATTTCATTTAAATATCTAAATTAAACTACTATTGAGGTAGACTTGTTACGTTCAGAAAGTTATATAATAAGAATTGCAAGAATTTAACTTGTATTTATATGTTGGTAAAGCTCCTTTTTAGTAAAATGAGTCAAATGACACACATGAATTACCAATTAAATCCACTAATACATGTATAAATAAAAAATTACTTAGAATATATAGATAAATAAATCAATGCTTAGACAAAATATTAAATATGGAAACAAATGCATACATGTATGTAATAATAATAACTTATTCGACCACTTATTTTAAACCACTCAGATCCATTTTATAATTATAATAAACGATGTGTTTTAGATCTATTGTGCCTCTTGTGTAAACTGATCAGAAGGGTTTTTTATTCAGATTGAAGTCTGCCCTTTGTATTTATCGGGCTCCATTGATCATGCAGTCTGAATAAAAGACGCATTGTCTCGAGGTTAATTTTAATTGTTGACTCCTGCAGAGACTTGAAAGGGAACGCGGTGTTTCGCGCCATTACGCTGCTGTTCTACCGATGACGTAACCCTTCCCGAGACCTCTCTGGAACGCCCATCTTTCAAATATCCGAGGAGATCTCTGATTGGCTGTTGCGGAGCATGTGACCAACGGTCGCGGGAAGTCCTTTGCCACGCGCGTGATGGGAAGAGCCGCCTAGTTCTTCTTGACTCATTCAAACTTTTTTTCTGTCAACATTGATTTGGTTTTATTGAAGACCTATTTCTGTGTCTGCGAGACATCGAGGAGTGACGGATACCGATACCCGACTTGACCGGGTAGTTTCTGTTTGTTTTTACTTTCTTCGGGACGGTGACTACTAGCTAGCCGACTCCATTTCTCGCAGTTGGAGGGGCGTGTTGGAGTTAGCAAACAAGCTAACTTTTCCTGGGATGCTAACGGACTTTTAAAGTGTTAACGGTCGCTTTCGAACACGTTTTTTTCCACTCGATACCTTTACATTAAGGTAGTTGGAAGTTCCCTGTGTGTTTTGGCTACTTAATCAGTAGCGGGTGTTCAACCGGGGGATTTTCCCGTCGACGTCGCCGGGGTTTAAATCCTGAAAATAAAAATGTCGAGCTACACTCGCCATCGACACGGATCTCTGGCTCCTAAAACTCTGCCAATCCGACAGAAACTACAGTTTACCTCCAGCGATGGGGAGGATGAGTCCATAGAGGACGTAAACAACAGCACCGGGGGGGAGTCCGGCTTCACGGAGATGGATTCCCCGATGCCAGTGCGACGGGACACGGTGGATAAGCGCCTGGAGGGCAGCAGCAGCCCCCTGAACCAGTCCTGCGGGGACGACGAGGTGGAGCTGTGGGACGAGGAGAGCTTCGGATCCCCCTCTCACCTCCGTTCCCCAAGCAGCGTGATCTTCGCCCGCTGCTCCCCTTCTCCAAGGAAGTCCTCCCGGCTGTACGGAGGCTCCCCGGACCGGTCATACGTGCAGGACGACGGGGAAGCATCCAGCTCTCCGATCCCCGACTGCCCCGACACACCTCCACACAAAACCTTCAGAAAACTCAGACTCTTTGACACTCCGCACACACCAAAGGTAGCCTTTCGTATGCTGTGATAACACTAGTTTTCATATAAATGTATATCTAAGTGAGTGGTCTTTTAGATCCAGAAATAAAGCAAGTTTCAGAGAGACAATTTGATTTTGTTTTTGAAAACTACCACAGCCTTATGGTGTTGGAAGAGCTCTTATACGTATGTAAAAAGCCTGTTATTGATCAAATAGTAAGTGTCGTTAAGATTATTAAGAAATCACTTAAATGTTAGCATTTGACACCCTTTGGACTTCTTTAGGTTAAGTTATGATCTTGCATAACTCCTCTAAACAGCATTTAGAGCACATGTTATCCTCTAAATGTGTTTGAACATTTGAATATCTTGCTTCTGGATCACGGCATGTGTTGAATACGAAAGGGAATCAGTGGAAAAACAAGTAAAACAACTCTTATGCAAAAAGACCTGGTCTTTTTTTTTGAATTCCTTATGATGCTTGAATTTGAATTACAACACGTGTTTCAAAGCTTGTTATTGATAAACTCATATATAGAACTTTAATGTTTGAATTCGACACGCTTTTAACCTTTTCAGGCAAGTTATGTCAGCTTACACAATGATTTATGGAGTAACATTTTTCCTCTTAGTGTGTTTGCATGTTGATTTGGCTGCTACTAGATCATTTCATGTGTTAAATGGGATAGAAGAACAAGCAAAACAAATCTTACACAAACCAACCAGGTCATCTATTTTTTTTTGAATTCCTTGGAATAATTGTGCTATGTGGTTCACCAGTTAATGTGTAACTGAGCTCTTACATAATGTACTCTGCCAGATCATTTGGTGACATGGAGTTTTTAGCCTGGACATGTTTTTCTTCCCGATTACGCAACATTTACATTTTAAGCACCACATTTACTAATCTTCATTTCAGAACCACCAAACATAAACTGTCAACCAGGATTAGTAACACGTTGTTCTGACCCTTTCTAATGCATACACATAACCAGTTGCTTCAGGGAACACAACATTAGCAGTAGTACATTTACCAAAAATCAAGTAGGAATATTAACTTCCTTTTACCTTTTCCCCCCTAATATACAACACACACTTCGACTTAGCTTCACAAGACTTCCTTTTACAAAAGTTTGAATATGTATATCTGCAGTTTTCCTCTCCCCTGCTCTTGAAGTAATTACCAAAGCACTAAATCTGTCAGTCTCTTTTTAATTTGTTTGCAGAGTTTGCTTTCCAAAGCCAGGAGCGCCGGGTCGGGGTCGTCCAGTCGGAGAGTCGCCCTGTTCAAGAATGTGGAGCCTTCAGGAAAGTCTCTCTCAGACAGCAACAGGAGACAGCAGACGCCTCTGGTCAACTTTAACCCTTTCACCCCCGACTCCCTGCTCATACAGTCCGCCACACAGCAGAGGAACAGGAAGAGAGCGCACTGGAATGAGTGAGTTTTGTTAGAAAATACCTGTCGACTTTAGAGGGACGTGTATCACAAAACACAGCTCGGCTCTTATAGGGGCTGGAAATCATTAACTACGTGCCTGGCTTGAAGTTTTAAATACATTCCATGTTATAGGATGCTAGGTGTACTTACAAACAGGAAATGCACTTTTAAAAGTTTGTTGTTATGCTTTAATGGGCCACTCTTCTTTAAAATACTGCCACGAAGCATAGTTTTGGAGGTCAAACGCACTTTAACACACATTTAAAGTTAATGGGGAAGTGCAATAATAAGTGTAACTAAATTAAAAGTAACTTACCACATGTTTAGATGCGTTTTAAAGTTTGCAAATGCACGTTGGAATGCTTAAAATATGCATGATTTTGACTTAAGCAAAGGTGTAACAAACCCTTATGACAAACTGATAGTTTGTTTTCCAAATGGCGGAGGGGAGTTGACCAGCTGCAGTCCATAATATTTTGGTTTCACATTTCCTGGTTGTTTTTGGTTAAATAACTATTATTTACAGTTTCAGTAAAACCTGTTGCCGTCGAGCTGAACCCGTTTACCGTATTATCTGCTTCTCAGATCCAAGCCATTGTTATAACCAGATACGTTTGAGCCGTTATGAGGCCAGGGGGTTTTGGCTGGAAATCAAGGCCTCATGGTTACTTCTCAACTCGCCATGTGCTCCTGAAGCCCCCACCCCACCCCCTCACTGCTGCCCCCTGCTGGAATGAATGCTAACAACACCTCTATTGTCTTTTATCTTTCAGCTCCTGTGGAGAAGACATGGAGGCGAGCGACGGTGAGGGAGAGGAGGAATTATTGCCACCATCAAAGGTAATTATTTCGTATAATTAAGGATTTACAGACTGAAAACGTATCTTTTTGCCACTGGATTTTGGAAAATATCCGGAAATAAGGTCTGTGGTTGAGACACATTGAAGAGATGGATCACGTTTTGTTCTACGACATTAAATCCATCAGCAGTGACCCCACTGGTGATTTCTGAAGAGTTGACTGGTCTGAAAAACGATGGTTGTTACTAAGTGGCTGAATAGGACTACAGAAGTTGTCGAGGCCGCTGTACGTCATTACACCAAACACGTAAACACGTAAAGTTTGTTTTCCCCCGTGTTCTGCTTGAAAGCAAGTACCTCCCTCCTGCAAACTGTTCAAACAAACGCTTCAACTTGTACCATTTTGAATCTGTAGTTTTGAATATGGATCTTAAGTTGGCCTGACGTTGAAGCAGCGACCCTGCTGTAGTTCGTTTGTAGCATAACGTTAGCATTTTGCTTCTGGCGACTAGATTTATGATTAGAAAATTATAAAAGTAGGATAGACATGTGGAGATTTTCCGGCTGAACAAAACGTGATCCATCTCTTAAATGTGTCTCAACCACAGACCTTATCTCCAGCTATTTTCCTAAATCCTATGGAGAAATTGCATTGCTTTTTTTGTCGAAGGAACCGGAAGGAGTTTACTTCCGGGTTTTAGGACGAGTCACTGTGGCACTCTACAGAGCAAGATAAAACATCTACAGTGAAAATGTTTATTTTTTTAAAACAGAAAGAAAATACAGTAAAACATGAACACTAGTGAGAATTGAAAGTTAATCCAAATCAAAAGCCATATTAAAAAGATTATGTGATTTTAATTATATATATATATATATATATATATATATATATAGTAAAGGACACATTTATAGTTGGGAATAAGTTCATTTATTTCTCTTCATCCGGCACTTTTTGCATTCTGCAGGAAGTTTTTTCTTGAACTTTGTTTTAGCGCTACAACTTCTTTCGTTTGTGGCATTGAGTCCCATTCTAAATGTCTCTCGTGACATATTGGACACGTTGATGTTAAATACATGTGTTTTCTTTGTTCTCTCAGAGGATCACCATGATGGAGAGCAACATGATGTCTCGGTACGTCTCAGAGTTCCTGGAGCTGGAGAAGATCGGCTGTGGAGAGTTCGGAGCCGTGTTCAAATGTGTGAAGAGACTCGACGGCTGCATCTACGCCATCAAGAGATCCAAGAAGCCTCTGGCAGGATCCATAGACGAGTAAGTTCACTTTGCAAACATGGAGATTACCATGGAACAAAGACAATCAACATTAAAGAGGACGTGATGCACCCAAAGTCATCTGAGACCTTTTGCATATTTACACATTCACATCGTTAGTAGTTTTATTGCCAACATTTGAATTTGCTGCTTCTGGATGATGTTGAATCGGAAAGGAAATCAGTGGAAAAACAAGCAAAACAACTCTTATGCAAACAGACCTGGTATTCTTTTGTATTCCTTAGGATGCTTGAGTTTGAATTACAACACGCGTTCAAAGTCTGTTATTGATAGAAAATATTTACAACTTTAATGTTTTGCATTTGACACCTTTTTAACCTTTTTTTAAGTAAGCTATCTCATCTTCCACAAGCATTTCAGAGCAATGGATGAAAACTAAAGAGTCTAGACCCAATTTATTTCCCTCCATTTTAACTTCAAAGCGTTCTCCAGATGTTCCTTTTTAATTAAAACCCTCCGGCTCTCTCCTCCTTGCAGACAGAACGCTCTGCGGGAAGTCTACGCTCACGCTGTTCTGGGTCAGCACCCCCACGTGGTTCGATATTACTCGGCCTGGGCGGAGGACGACCACATGCTGATCCAGAACGAGTACTGCAACGGAGGAACGCTGTCCGACGCCATCTCTGAAAACTACAGGAGGCTGAGCTACCTGACGGAGCTGGAGCTGAAGGATCTGCTGCTGCAGGTCACACGGGGACTCAAATACATCCACTCCACCACGCTGGTGCACATGGACATCAAGCCCAGTGAGTACTTTAGAGTTTAGATCAGGGGTAGCCAACACGGTGCCCGCGGGCACTTAGTCGCCCGCATGGGCAACTTGAGTCGCCCGCCGGGCATGTTCTAAAAATATCTCGCCAAGCAAATCCAAAATGTATAAAATACACACAACAAAAAAGGAAATGTAATTAAAAGAACCTACCCTATGCATAAACGAAACCTCAATCATAGCGAACCCTATCTACTTACTACAACTCTATATCTATCTAACACCCCTCCTCCCCCCACCCCCACAATGAATATCGACCAATCACGTTGTGGCTTGATTTGCGGGACCAGCGTTGCAGTAGGGAAGAAAAGCAATGTGGCACCTCCCCGCTGATTTTCCTTCTGGCAGAATCTACACATCAGCCCCATTGAACAGCCTATCATGCCAGCCGATACCACACATGAGGGGCAGAGTTTTACTGTGTGTGTGTTGCAACTTGCATATATATTTATTGCACTTGACGCACACATACACATGGCGTAATTTCCTTAAAAAAAACAGTTTAAAAGGGGAGTGATTAGTCAAATATGCATAAATGAAAAAATAGAATGCTAACTAAGTAACATAAGATAAGAATAAACAAGTTGAAATGATTTGTTATTGGTTGTGATCATATCCTAAAGATGTTTGGATTATTGAAAAGTATACAACTCCCTTTCATATGAGTGTAGAGAGCTATATCCATCAATTCATTTTGTGGTCCAGATTGATGCATTTCACTTCAACATTTAAAAAAAAATTCCCCTGGAGGATGTGAGGCCCCCCCCCCCCCCAAAAATAAAGCAGGTTAAAATAATTAAATTGCATACATGTTGTTTTAGTAAACACTGAAAACGGGTCCCACAGACCCAAACAGCACACAAAGGTTAAAGGTAAGCATATAATAATGTTAAAATGTGCTAAATATATACACTGCAAAAAACAAAAAAAAGAGGAGTAAAAGTAGCCCCCGACTTGTTTTTATTTTTTGAAAGTAGCCCTCGTCCTAAAAAAGGTTGGTGACCCCTGGTTTAGATTATACTAATGGTGGTGAAAAGTAGGCTTTATATAACATTATATTTACATAACATTCATCTGTTTGCAACTCGTATATATCAATGTTCCAACTACTGTGTATAGACTATTTTGCACAGTTTCTATTATATTTTTATTTTATTTTATTGTATTTACTTGTATCTGTTTTATGTGCTGCACTGTTGGAGGAGGAGCCTGTGACCTGAGATTTAAACTACACTGTAGCTATAGAGAGGCGAAGTCCCGCCCATCTACTTCTGACCCATGGGACCTTATTTCAGAAAAATTATGTATTGAAGTCATTGGAGAGAGAAACATTATCTCTCGATCCCGTTTGAATTGTGCCTAGAATTATACATATGATGTTTGTCAATTTAAAAAATAATTTCCATATCAAAAAAGTTACAGTTTATCGTAAAACTGTTTAAATATAAGACTAATGGAAAATACTAGGGATCGACCGATATGGCTTTTTCAAGGCCGATACCGATTATTAGTAATCAAGGAGACCGATAACTGATATTTGGAACCGATATACATTTGCAGTAAAATCAGAAAATCTTGGTGTCAAAATGTAGAATAACACAACTCCTTTTTGAAATGCCTTTTTATGTTTAATGAACTTTTCAACATCTTAAAACTGGTTTCCTCTCTGACCCTGAGTAAAGTAAATTAAGTAAAAATAAAAACTACTAAAACTTGTTCTGAACTTATGTTATTTGAGTCTCACTCATTTAGTAGTCCCAATTCAGCAGCACCAGATTGTGGTGCAGAAAGCAGACTGCTGCGAGGCTCCACTAGCAGCAGTCCCAGTAAGGTCCCATGGAGGTCCCCCGGAAAGGGAGGGACTTCCCCTCTATGTGCACATGACAGTAGGCCTGTCACGATAATTAATTTTGTTGAACGATAAATTAAACGATAAATTAAGACCATTTTAGACCACTGACATAATGATAATATATAATAATAATTCAAGTACATCCTTTCAAACATAACTTTTTATTGAACATTCAACATTGCAAATGAAATGTGAAATAATATTAAAATATATAAATTATATATAATAAATAAAATTAACTAATTAATTAAATTATAATTAATTAAATCACACACAATCAAAACAATAAATTAGTCGGGCTGGAAAACATAGCTCTCTGTCTCTATATATATATATATATATATTATTTATATATATATTATTTATATATATATAATATATATATAATATAATATATATATTATTTATATATAAATAAATAAATATGAGCACACATTATCTCACAAGCAAAAAAAACCCTCCTTAAAACAACAGTCATGTGTACAGTCCACTGTCAAAGACTCAGATGCCTCAACAGGCCATATCCAAATCTGTTTTTCAAAGTTTTCGAGCAAGGAACACCAACATGTTTGCATTGTCGGGCAAATGCATCTTTTATTGTAAACTGTCGGGAAGGCGGGGGCTCTCCATCTCCAGCTGCCGTGTTCGCTAGAGCTGGAAAAACGGAATGGGGTGGTTGTGTTTTAGGTGGTTTAAAATGCGTGGTATTGCCTGCTTATGTCGCTACCTTTTTTAAACAAATGCGACACACCGCCCGGCTCATTCAAGTCCGTAGGTTCGCCTCGTTGATTTGGCTTGAATCCAAAATACTGCCACACCGGAGAATCGAGATGTGTAGTTAGCTTTTGTAACCAATTCCATTTCACTTTAAATTCCCCGCGAGTAAGTCACACGTTGTCTCCCGCTTGTCGCTATATTATTAATTTGGCTGCTACGCTGCTGCACGTGCACGCGGAGTGTCCTCACCTGGCTGTGTGTCAGCCCCGCCCCTCACAGCGCGCGTGGCCGGCACAAACCTTGATATGCCGATTTTTTTTTTTGCCTAACACATATTTTGATTCCCGCCATTTTTATTGCACTAGTCTGTATTTTTGATGACATTCTTTGGTCTGAAACTAATGTCAAAGATAAACGTGTTTGTTTTAGGCAACATCTTTATTTCGCGGAAGACTGTGTCGAGCTGCGATGACTGTGATGATGAAGAGGGAATGACCAGCGTCGTCTACAAAATAGGTAAGATGCTTCCACTAATGTGTGATTATGAAGTACAGGTTGAAGACATTTAAAAAGTACCGTAATTTTCGGACTATAAGCCGCTCCTTTTTTCCCATTTTTCGACGCTGCGGTTTATATAACGGTGCGGCTAATCTATGGATTTGTACAGCTAACGGCCACTAGGGGACCTCCTAAATCTATGGATTTTACAGGTTACAGTCCACCACCTTTAACTCTATGGGCTCTATGGCCGGTCCGCGCCCCCCACCTTTAAGCGGCGGGCTCCAGCAGGAAAAGCTGGAGGCCGGAAAAGAGTGAGACATGTAGCGCGCAAAAGTAAAAGTGGAACCGAGAGTGGTACGAGAGACAGAACGAGAGCAAGACAGACAGACATTACGAGAGCGAGACAGTTTGTCCCCGTACCACTGGTTGAAAACCACTGCTGTAGATCACTGCCGGTACGTGCGCTGGGAGCGCACCGTTTAAGTTTGAAAGTTGAAAAGTTTGTGTGTCTGAAACGCTATGTGATACAGTACAGTTTACACAGCACATGTTCTGTAGCTACTATTGCACTAAATGCTAACACTTGAATACGTTATGCAAATATGCAACTTGTTTGTTGAAATGTTAATAAATGGGAGCTTCCTCAAACAGCCATCTCTTTCCCGACAATCCCCTCTGTGCACGAACCCTTACATATGGTAATGAAACATGAAAACACCTGCGGCTTATAGTCCAGTGCGGCTTATATATGTACACATCATTCAATTTAGCTGCTGCGGCTTATATTCAGGTGCGCCTTATAGTCCCAAAATTACGGTAAACACATTTTTACAGGTCAGTAATTATGATACACTAATGAGGTACATTTAGTAGAAATACCGTATTTATAGTTTAGTTCAAATATAGACATGAGGAATGTGTGTTATTGGAAATTAGTGGGGGGGGGAGCAAGTAGATGTTCTATAAATCAATAGTACCGTAATTTTTGGACTATAAGCCGCACCTGAATATAAGCCGCAGCAGCGGCATACCACTCTCGGTTCCACTTTTACTTTTGCACGCTACCTGTCTCACTCTTTTCCGGCCTCCAGCTTTTCCTGCTGGAACCCGCCGCTTAAAGGTGGGGGTCCGCGGACCGGCCATAGAGCCCATAGAGTTAAAGGTGTTGGCCGTTAGCTGTAAAAATCCATAGATTAGCCGCACCGTTATATAAACCGCAGCGTCGAAAAATAGGGAAAAAGGCGCGGCTTATAGTCCGAAAATTACGGTACTTTTGTAAATTGAATTGAATTGAATCCGTTATACTTTGTGGGAAGGATACACTTTTGTTAGAGGGGTTGATAAAAGGTTGAATTTCTCATCACGTTGTTCTTAAATGTTATCATTGTCATGACTCTAATCGGTTCTCTCTCTCTCTCCAGGTGATCTCGGTCATGTGACCCGAGTGAACAACCCTCAGGTGGAGGAAGGGGACAGCAGGTACCTCGCCAACGAAGTCTTACAAGAGGTTTGTCATCTTCAAAAACTGCCTTTTATCTTTTCATCAAGTCAATCTTTTGAGTGTCGATAACTCTCCTCCTCTTTATCGTTGGCAGGACTACAGTAAGTTGACGAAAGCGGACATATTTGCTCTGGCTCTGACCGTCGTCAGCGCGTCGGGAGCCGAGCCGCTTCCCACCAACGGAGACAAATGGCACGAGATCCGACAGGGAAAACTCCCCAACATCCCACAAGTACTTTCTCCAGACTTCCTCAGTCTGCTAAAGGTAAGAGTCTGCACACATTCATCTTGTGTTTCTATGCTTTGCCTCCACTCTGTGTCTGCATGTTGATTAGGTAGGTAGGTAGGTAGGTAGGTAGACGTAGGTAGGTAGACGTAGGTAGGTAGACGTAGGTGGGTAGGTAGACAAGTACTTTTATTGATCCCAATTTGGGAAATGTTTGCGTTGCAGCAGCATAAAAAAGGCAATGTACATAAGAGAAACTAAGAAACAGAAATAAACAGTCAATATATTTCAGAATTAAAATAGCATTTATAGAATGTGTTTTTAAAGTTGATAATCATGTTAGTTTATTTGTGTGTCGTGGACAGTCCCCATTAATTAACTGTCACAAATAAACAGTAAATGGGGCAGCTTTAGCCAACATTGCTAATTTCAAGCGGTTGTCCCCGTCCTCATGATAATGGACACCTTTTAACATTTTAAATGAAACACCTTAATATCACCTTTTTACTTCCACTTCCTAATCTCATATGTTCTCTTGTCCTGCAGCTGATGATCCACCCCGACACGAGCAGACGGCCCTCCACCTCGGAGCTCATCAAACACCCGGTGCTGCTCACCGCCGCCAGGATGAGCGCCGACCAGCTGAGAGTCGAGCTCAACGCCGAGAAGTTCAAGAACGCTTTGCTGCAGAAGTGAGTCAGAGCGGCAAAGGAAACACTTTGAGGAGATACACATTTATGATGGATGGGAAAACTTTAAATAAATTGAAGACTGAATTTCATTGCGGTTTTAAACAGGTTTATCTTTCATGATAAATATAGTGATATTTGTGGTCCTAGTTAAGTCAAAGAAACTCCTCGTGTCCTCATCACTAACTGAACATCTCTCTCCTCCTCAGAGAGCTGAAGAAGGCTCAGCAGGCGCGAGCTGCAGCGGAGGAAAAAGTGTTATCGGGCGACCGGATCCTGACGCGCTCCACGGTGCATCCGGCGCCCCGAACCTCCAGACTCATCGGAAAGAAAATGAACCGCTCCGTCAGCCTCACCATCTACTGAGCAGGGAGTCAGGCACAAAGGCTCATGGACCTTTTTTTAAATCAGAAATAATTCAGATGCAGCGCCAACGTAGCTCACTTGTTCCCGGGTTTGGAATCCAGCCCACGGACCGTCTGTCGTCTGCAGAAAAATATCAACTTTAGGGAGGGAGGGAGGGAGGAAGGAAGGAAGGAAGGAAGGAAGGAAGGAAGGAAGGAAGGAAGGAAGGAAGGAAGGAAGGACCCTGTTTGAGTGGATCTGTCTCTCTTTAGTTTCCTTTCCATGGAGACCTGTGTCAGCTGTAGAACTTCATAAACTCTCAACATAGCTCAGCCTTTGTTTCCCAATAGACTTAGGAGAAAGGAAACATTACCCCTTAAAGGAAGCTACTTTACCTTTTCCACCCTCTCCACCCTCTGCTGAGACTAAGTGAAAGCCTCATGGACCTCTTAATCAGATATTGAGATGCAGCTGGGTCTGAATTTGACCCGCTGTCTTAACGGCAGAAACTCAAGGTAGCCACTTCACCTTTTCCCCACTCATTCCTTCCTCTAATCAACGTCAGGCTCTCTCTTCGTTTCTCTTTCCTTGCACATCCCTCGAACAAGCCGAAGCGCCCGCTCTTCAGTGTGAATGTACTCGTTTCCGTGCGCACCTTACTGCCTGTCGAACGCCTGATGCTGAGGGTCTGAGGATGTCTGTGTTTGTAATGGAACACTTTGGAGGCAACATCTGGAACACTTGCCACACTTTCTTTGTTTAAAAAGAATAAAAAATACTGCTGCTATTGATGTTTTGTGTGTGTCAGGGTTGGATCGTTATAGAGGTCATTGGCTCTTAGTTTTGAAGTAGCAGGAGTCCGTTTCGCCCCCAATTTATTGCAATCGGATGGAGAATGGATCATGCCACATGAGCTCACTTGTGATGTTAAAGTGTTTATGTGCCGTTTGTTGGTGCTTCCGCCCTGCCCGTAGCATTAGAACAATCATCGTCCTGTTCTCTACGTTCTCATTTGTTCTGTTTTTACTTTCCTCACTGCTCGTCTTTAATTACTGTTAAGAAAAGTATTCCTCATTGTTCTAACACAAAACAATGTTTCTGTTGTTGTAACCTTGTACATATGTTCTCTAAATAAATGCTCACCTTCTTCACTTTGTGTTGTGTGTTGAAGGGTCTTTACTTGGCAATCAATGGAAATCTGTAATATGTAAAGGTGTGTTTTTTGAGCTGCGATGCAATTCATTAGAGGCTTTACATTGAAAATCAAACTATAGGTAAGTCTTAAAAGGTCCTAGATAAGTTATTGGAATTACTCATGGTATGTCTAAAAATAGTCTTGGTATGTCATGCAATTAGCATACTATGTTTAAAAAAAGACAAATAACAGGATGTCAAAAATATAGTGTATAAATATGTATAGAGTAAAGTACATGGAAAAGATCTGAAGAAATATTGTTAATGTTAGTCATCGTATACTGTGTCAATAAGCCTGTTTATATATGAACATAATCCTAATGGTATAGTATGCTTTGAAAATAATGTGGTATAGTATGTTGAGAAAAATAAAGTCGGAAAACACAGTGTGGTGGAAAAATTATAGAACAGTATGTTGAATAATTCTGAAAAATTAATGTGTAAAAAGTCGAAGTAAAGCATGTCAAATGTTAGAAAAGTCCTATTATGTTTAAAATATTCTGAAAAAGTAAAGTATGTCAAATGTTTGATTAAAAAGTTATAGTATGCTGAAAAATACAATTCATAGTCGAGTATGTTTTAAAAAGGTCATAGTTTACAGTTATAGGTCAAACATATAAAGAAAACATGTTTAAAAGTCACCATACACCATGATGGAAAATATTCAAAAATATTGAAACAGTCAAATTATGCAACAAACACATGACATAAAGACTTACTAAAAATGTCATATATTCAGGCCTTATTTTACAAAGCAATCTCTTAAGTAATTAAAAGGATTTAATGTTCCTCGAGTCAAATGTAAACATGACTTGTTAGGTCGCATTCACACTACACCACAATAGACAACGTGCGATAATAAAACATTAAAACACATAACGATTTTGAATACATCCGCGTTCTTGTGACGCGTAAATACTACGCTTCCTATGCTTTGGTGCGGACTGCGTTCACACCATAGTCTGTAAAGGTTCACACCAGCGATGAACCGCTCCAGAGTTCACTTGCAAGCGGTCGGACTGCGTTCACATAATCCCAAACGAACCGCACCAAGCGGGTAAACGCACAAGGGCTCGATTCAACCGGACTATACAAGGCTGGTGTGAATGCCAAGTTTAACAGATACAGTTCACCGAGGTTTTTTAACTGGATTATTTTTGAATAATTCTAAACATTTGAACACCATAACATTAACACATTATAATGATATAACAGCTGGTAGTTATGGGTACTTTTTACTTGTGTACATTTCAAAGCCCATACTTCTTTACTTTTACTTGAGTAAAGAAGTTTAGTCAGTACTTCTACTTTTATCAGAGTATTTTTAAACACGAGTATCAGTACTTCTAGTTGAGTAAAGGACGTGTGTACTTTTGCCATCTGTGGTGTTAATGAAACTCAGATAGTTATGATGGTATTAATGAAACAGATATGATGGTGTTTGTTGTTCCCTCGCTGCGCGGTGCTGCAGCTCTTCTCTGAATCTCAGACAGACAGCGTCATGTGACTTTTCCTCATCCAGTCCAGCTGAAGTTCATAGAGGAAGCGAGCAGAGTTTCACACACAGCCACAGAGAAAGAGAGAAGGAGCAGAAGAGGAGATTATTTTACCTTTCCTTCAGCATGGCGCTACGGGACGAGCTGCTCAGGTCCATCTGGCACGCGTTCACAGCTCTGGATGTGGACAAAAGCGGGAAAGTGTCCAAATCTCAGCTGAAGGTAACTCTACTTTTACTTTGCGCATCTTTATGGGGCAGTGTGATGGAATTTGGCCGAGCAGGAAACTCTCCCAATGTTAAGAACAAACTGTAGCCTACGTGAAACACTTTAAGTTGCTTTTATTCGAGCGTTTCCTCCTCGTGGAAAACACAGCTGCGCGTGCACCGAGACGCACCTGTCCTCACTGATGGAACCTGCCACTTCAGAGAAGACACAAAAAAGCACATATCAGCGTTATTAAAATACTTCATGATTAGATTAGGAGTTTCACAACATAGCGCTTCTGTTTTTGACCATAAGACTACAAACATGGAGTCCTAAAGTGACTTTTATTTGAGGTCTGGTCAAGTTGTTAATTAATAACATGATAAGATAAGACAAGTAGGACTGGCTTATCTAAAGCCAGTTGAGTAGCTCTTGAAATGTTTTAGCTCTATGAAACCTGATGTACTGATATAATTCTGTTTTCCTCAAGTTTGTATCTTCCTGGTCGAATTAATTTATTGTAAATCGCTTTGGATAAAAGCCTCAGCTAAATGCAATATAATGTAAAGTAGTCAACATCTTTTTCATATACTTTGATTGAGAAAAAAGTACCAATACTATACTGTAAAAATAATTTGAAAAGGTTTCAACGTAGGCAAGTATAATAATGGAAAGTGTTAGACGTAAGTTCTACTAACAGAAAATGGCTCCTATTTGTACACCATGATACTGTAACTGTGTATTATATCATTAGACTTGTTATAATTATATTTGTATCAAAGATTAGCTTGATGATTTTCTATATGTTGTCCGTCAGAGTTAAATGGGTAAGTGTCAGAGAATAAATCCTAACCAAACAAGTTCATTATCCTGTGTGTAACCATGAACTTGTTTACAACTGAATGACACACCCACATATTTCAGTGGCAGCCACACATTGTTCAGAAGTCTCCAAAATAAACTGTCAAACTTGTAGCCTCTGAATCTAAAAAGGTACATTTGTAGTTTACTATGTTACCCCAGCACTGGACTACTTTTCACATAAAACTAGATCGTGTTGAAAGAGGAGAAACTTTTCTCTGACTGTAATATCTGTATTACTCATCTGAGTGTTGATGAAAGTCTTGGAAATACAGGAAAGCACGAAATGTATTGACTGGAAGATGAGGTTGAGAAAGTTTGTCTGAGTTTGACCTCACAGAATGAAACGTACCGACACGTCTGAGTGTTGGTTTGTGGTATTTCTTAGATAAAAGCGGGATAAATGCTTTTGTTTTAGGATGTGCTGTATCTTGATTATTACTCAATAAGACAAGCTTTCTGTTAAAAGTCAGAACATATATTATACCACTTTTCTTCATCAGATGCATGGTGCTCTTAGTGGCCTTTAAATTGCCTCTTGAAGTCATCTGTGTTGTGTGTATCCTTTAGAGACAGAACATTATTCAGTGTTTGTTTATTAAGTCGCCAAAAAATGTGGTTCCAGCTTCTCAAATAATACCATTTCAATCAGGAGAGACTTCATTTTGTACGAGAACATTTATTGACACATGTCACATAATAAAGGTTAAGTCTTTGGCGATTAGACCCCGATCCTGAAATCGTATATATCTAAAGGGGGAAATGCAGCCTTGAGCATATGAGAACCCCTCGGGGTCTAGACACTGGTGATGATGCTGAAGATCTGGATTTGATGAGGAGATGGGATGAAGGGGAGGTGTGATGAGGTTTTTGGATTAGCTCTCCTGGCACTGGATATGATGAAAGGAGGTGGATGGGGAGAAGGCGGGCGGCAGCAAGACGACCTGAAATCACAGCTGACTGCAGGAGAGAGGAGAACCATTTTAAAGTTTGGCTGCAGCACGGTGATTGGCTGCTGGAGAATGAGGTGACATGTGATAGGTTAAAGAGATCGCCCGTGATGAGCTGATTATAAGCAGCCGCGGCCTGAAGTATACCAGTCTTCCTGAAAGAATTTACGCTAAGCTTCATTTATTTTTGTGTGTTTCATGATGAATTGAATACTTTGTGATGTGTACACTGTTGGTCTTACACAATTACTATTTTGTAGGAAAACCCTTGATCTTTTCCTCGTATTTAAGAGACTAAACAATTGCTCGAGAAAATAATGATTGAATAATGAAAATAAGTGCAAGTTGCAGAGTTTCAGCTAGAACACGTTTCGAACAGGAAACCAGCGTTACAAACTCAAGCTGTAGAGGTTGCTCCTTAAAAAGGGCTTTTCAGCCTTTGCTGCATTGAGTGAAACATGGAGATACTTGAGTTCTTTTTCAAGGTCTTCCTCATTCTCTGTGTCTTGGAAAACAATCAGTTCCTCAAATAAAACACCAGAAATATCTTTAGTAAATGCTTCTTCAGCGTTACAGACGAGATCCTTTAGTCGACCTAGACAACTACTCTCTAGGAGCGCATTTTGATAATTTAATAATCATTATAGTTTGATTTGTTTCGAATGTGTAAAACAATAATACAAAAATGTAACATGAGAATTATTATACAATACAAAATGAAGCAGTGTCAAATTCATATACAAAAATATGACTGACTCTAAATGAACAAATGATCTACTTAATTACACATCCGAAAAGGGGTGGGAAGAACAACAAATACATAAACAAATACATAAACAAACAAATACATAACGGAGGTAAATGATATTCAAGAAAATATCAAATAACAAACGTCGTCCAGCAAGCTGCCAAACGTCTTGTTCCAGCTTCTCAAATGTGAACATTGTGTAGATTGTTTGTTTGATATCTTAGTCAATTCAATATATGTTGTATTGTTGTTGTCTCCAGGTGCTGTCCCACAACCTGTGCACGGTGCTGAACATCCCACACGACCCCGTGGCTCTGGAGGAACATTTTAAAGACGATGACGAGGGTCCCGTCTCCACCCAGGGTTACATGCCCTACCTGAACAAGTTCATCCTGGATAAGGTACGGCACGATTCACATGATACTGCTTCTGTTTCTGTTCAAACTGAGACACGGATAGATGGATAGATGGATAGATAGATGGATAGATAGATAGATGGATAGATAGATGGATAGACGGATGGATGGATAGATAGATGGATAGATAGATAGAGAGATGGATGGATACAGAAATATATAGATGAATGGATAAATGGATGGATGGATAAATAGATAGATAGATATAGATGGATAGATAGATGGATGGATGGATAGATGGATAGACGGATGGATGGATAGATAGATGGATAGATAGATAGAGAGATGGATGGATAGATAGATGGATAGATGGATGGATAAATAGATAGAGAGATAGAGAGAGAGATGGATAGATAGATCGATCGATACAGATATATTGGATAGATGGATAAATAGATGGATAGATAGATAGATGGATACAGAGATATATAGATGGATAGATGGATAGATAGATGGATAGATAGATAGATGGATACAGAGATATATAGAGGGATAGATGGATAGATAGATGGATAGATAGATAGAGAGATGGATAGATAAATAAATAGATGGATAGATAGATAGATGGATGGATGGATAAATAGATGGATGGATATATAGATAGACAGATAGATGGATAGATAGACAGATAGATGGATAGATAGATGGATAGATAGAGAGATAGATGGATAGATAAATAAATAGATGGATAGATAGATAGATGGATGGATGGATGGATGGATAAATAGATGGATGGATAGATAGACCGATAGATGGATAGATAGATAGATAGATGGATAGATAGATAGATGGAAAGATAAGTACTTTATTGATCCCAATTGGGAAATGTTTACGTTGCAGAAGAATAAAAAACAAGGCAATGTACATAAAAGAAACTAAGACACAAGAAATACACCGTCCAAAATATTTCAGAAAATAGAAATATGTAACCGCCTGCTAATGATGCCCATGATTGAAGACATTAGCATCTCAAATGATTCAGTTGAAGTGGACGATTCCCCCAGAAGGGATTAAGTATAAATGAACGCCACTGAAATTGGGGAAACAAGGTTTGCACTATTGAGAGATATTACTTAATTCCTCCATGTGCCAAAGAAAGTTTCTTTGAGGTTCAGGGAGTCACCTCTGTGTGACTCTTCATCTGTTTATATGGAGAATGAGACAATGAGACGTTATCAGGATTCCAAAAACAGAAAGGTAACAGTAGGATTTGAAAGATGCAACTTTTTGAAGTCTCACCCGGCTCAGAGGGCTTTCTGCAGACACTATTCAGGGCTGGAAACCAAGAGGATAGTTGTTATTCTTTATGGGATGCAGGTGACCATGTGTCATTCTAATGTTCTCATAGTAAGACACTAGAGCTGAGCCTCAGGTAGAGGACACATCAGAATACACAGTTCAATCATAGCAGCCACATCACTAACCCACCCCCCATCTCCCTGGAGACCTCGTTCACAGAGTACTTAACCGTGAATAGTGGACAGATAGGGAAGTCTTAGGGAAGAATTGAACAAATAAATAACTCTTGCAATGAAAGACATTATATATAATTTAGTATCAGAACTTGCTAAAATATGTAAAATAAATACATTCAAGATTCAAGGGTTTTATTATCATGTGTACAGTGTAGTCATGGCAATGAAAATCTTAGGTCACAAAAGGACACGGGACAACTGTTACGTTCCCTATTGGGCTAGGGGAACCAAAGGGAAATAACACGACCAGAGTGGAATTGGTATAATTATAAGTGGCTTTATTACAGTAGG
This sequence comes from Notothenia rossii, assembly GCF_949606895.1. Lineage (NCBI taxonomy): Eukaryota > Metazoa > Chordata > Actinopteri > Perciformes > Nototheniidae > Notothenia > Notothenia rossii. The sequence continues at coordinate 7,281,439 of NC_136903.1, read as the reverse complement.
TGGTAACAAAGACAGGCAAACAGCCTAGAATGAACCAAACGGATGATCTAACCATCAACAAAAAAGGACTCCAAAAGAGAGTTACAAAGTAACAAAACCTCACGTTACACGTGGTACAAATGGAAATGAGGAAGGCTGCACACACACAGCTGCAGCTGGTCAACAGGTGCTAATCACCTGGGTCTAAGCTAACATGTTACACAAATACTAGCAGCTGATCAACAGGTGCTAGTCACCTGGGTCTAAGCTAACAATTATACGCACAGTTACACAAATACGAAACACAACACACTACCTAGCACTCTGCTACGCAGTCTACTAGTTGCAAGGGAGCTAATTGCATGAACACCACGAGTAAGGTATCACAAGGCTAGAGGCGTCTGTCTCCCAACACAACACTTGTTGTTGCGAGGGCGGGACGTCGGAAGAACTGCGCCGCTCATGTGTACACACACACACACACACAAAAACAGGATTAACAGCCTTAACAGCCCCAGGAAGGCAGCGGCTGTAACAACAACAAAATAAATAATAATACAATAAAAATAGTGCAAATCAAACGGTACGATACATTTGTATAAAATACTGCAGGTGGAAGAACAGAATGTAAGGTTAAATATTGTACAGTGAAATACAAGTTAAAGGTCCCCTACTATACTGTTTATCATCAATATATCACAGGTCTCAGATATATCCAGAGCCTGTCTCTGATTGGCTGAAACACCAAACGGATAATTGCAGCATTACCCATAGTCCCCTCTGTTTCAGCCCAGTTTCCAAAGTGCTGATTCTCTGTCTGTTACTTTAGATGAAAATAAGGAGCCCCTCCCCACGCCCCTCAGAGAGAGATTTGGTTACAAAGAACTCTATGGTGCTCTAGGAGGAGATTCAGTTGATAAGGTGGAGGGGGGGGTTACCTTGGTTGCTGATTGGCTAATGGTTACACAAGATAACACATAGTTATGACATCATAAAGTGGCCAAAATCTGATTAGCTCATTTTCAGACAGGTTTTTATAGAAATGGATCAAAAAGAGAGAGAATCTTTGTTCCTGAAACTTTCAGAGTCTCTTTCCACAGAGGGGACACATATTGATGTCGAAGAGACATGAAAAAGAGGGGACACATGTTGATGTAGAAGAGACATGAAGAAGAGGGGACACATGTTGATGTAGAAGAGACATGAAAAAGAGGGGACACATGTTGATGTAGAAGAGACATGAAGAAGAGGGGACACATGTTGATGTAGAAGAGACATGGAGAAGAGGGGACACATGTTGATGTAGAAGAGACATGAAGAAGAGGGGACAAATGTTGATGTAGAAGAGACATGAAGAAGAGGGGACACATGTTGATGTAGAAGAGACATGAAGAAGAGGGGACACATGTTGATGTAGAAGAGACATGAAGAAGAGGGGACACATGTTGATGTAGAAGAGACATGAAGAAGAGGGGACACATGTTGATGTAGAAGAGACATGAAGAAGAGGGGACACATGTTGATGTAGAAGAGACATGAAGAAGAGGAGACACATGTTGATGTAGAAGAGACATGAAGAAGAGGGGACACATGTTGATGTAGAAGAGACATGAAGAAGAGGGGACACATGTAGATGTAGAAGAGACATGAAGAAGAAGGGACACATGTTGATGTAGAAGAGACATGAAGAAGAGGGGACACATGTAGATGTAGAAGAGACATGAAGAAGAGGGGACACATGTTGATGTAGAAGACACATGAAGAAGAGGAGACACATGTTGATGTAGAAGAGACATGAAGAAGAGGGGACACATGTAGATGTAGAAGAGACATGAAGAAGAAGGGACACATGTTGATGTAGAAGAGACATGGAGAAGAGGGGACACATGTTGATGTAGAAGAGACATGAAGAAGAGGGGACACATGTTGATTTAGAAGAGACATGAAGAAGAGGGGACACATGTTGATTTAGAAGAGACATGAAGAAGAGGGGACACATGTTGATGTAGAAGAGACATGAAGAAGAGGGGACACATGTTGATGTAGAAGAGACATGAAGAAGAGGGGACACATGTTGATGTAGAAGAGACATGAAGAAGAGGGGACACATGTTGATGTAGAGGAGACATGAAGAAGAGGGGACACATGTAGATGTAGAAGAGACATGAAGAAGAGGGGACACATGTTGATGTAGAAGACACATGAAGAAGAGGAGACACATGTTGATGTAGAAGAGACATGAAGAAGAGGGGACACATGTAGATGTAGAAGAGACATGAAGAAGAAGGGACACATGTTGATGTAGAAGAGACATGGAGAAGAGGGGACACATGTTGATGTAGAAGAGACATGAAGAAGAGGGGACACATGTTGATGTAGAAGAGACATGAAGAAGAGGGGACACATGTTGATGTAGAAGAGACATGAAGAAGAGGGGACACATGTTGATGTAGAAGAGACATGAAGAAGAGGGGACACATGTTGATGTAGAGGAGACATGAAGAAGAGGGGACACATGTTGATGTAGAAGAGACATGAAGAAGAGGGGACACATGTTGATGTAGAAGAGACATGGAGAAGAGGGGACACATGTTGATGTAGAAGAGACATGAAGAAGAGGAGACACATGTTGATGTAGAAGAGACATGAAGAAGAGGAGACACATGTTGATGTAGAAGAGACATGAAGAAGAGGAGACACATGTTGATGTAGAAGAGACATGAAAAGGTGGATTTTGCACAATAGGTGACCTTTAACTATTAAGACACTAAATTAAATACATGTTAAGATGCAACCAGATGACTGCTTTGGGTTATGGAGGCACTTAACAGAGTTGTACCGTACACAGGTGCAGTAACTTGTAGCATCAACAATACAGCAAATTCAGGCCTCAGTATAGATGTCTTTATCTTCATGGACACTGCAGTGCTCTATAGATCCTGAGTCTATCTGAATCCTCCAGCGATTGCTTCTTCTTTCTTTCTTTACAGCTAGGGGCTTTAACAGTAATTGTCTTTGAAAAACATAATAACAGTTACTTTGTAAACGCCAGGGAGTCCACCATGTAGATGTTATTGGTTGTGTCATGTTACAGCCAATCAGTGAAGACGCTGGTGACTAAAGGAGCTCATTGATGGACGGGCAGTATGAGTGAAATGTGTCTGTGACGAACTCCATCGTGTCCGTCAGTCAGTGTGCGGCGCTGAGCTCTGACCTCTGACAGATACACAAAACTGTTTTATTGAACGCTGAGTCAGCTCATTCGTCTGTCTGTCTGACCCTCTGTGATGATGTCATAACGGGTCACTGCATGAATGGAGCGGGGAGGATTGTTTAGCCGGGAATCATGACAAGTGGAAACTAGTTGGGTTTTTTTTTTTTGGTGATGTCATGAGCTGAGACTAGCGAATCCTACTGGCTGTTAGCATGACAACCATTTCCCTCGTTGGGTGTCTCTTGAAGGTTTTATAACTTTTGATCTCCAAATGTATCTTTTATGAACACTCGTTGTCCCATTATAGGGAGGTGATTTCTGTTATATTTGTATATCCTCCTATTATGCTCCGTCTGAACTATTTGCCTCCTCTGAATAACCCCCAAATCCAGCCGACTGTCTTATCTGTAAATGTTTCCATCACATTAGCTGTCTGCAGTTTGAAACTCCCTACAGAGGATTTGTCTCGTCTAAAGGGAACAACAATCTGCGTATGACCTTGGTTAAGGTCCAGAGTCGGTCTTTGTGATAAACCTGTCACACAATGAGACTTCCCTCAGAGAGATGTTAACAGTTGTTGTGTCATTTTCCTTTGTTGGGCTGTTTTTAACCTCAAACATGCAGAGAGCAGAGGCCTGTACTACGAAGCAGGATTTTCGCTTAGCCGGCTAACTTCAGGGAAAACTCTGGGTTTCCGGTCCTATGACGCTGGTTCACTTCTTAGCAGGCTAGATCTCCATGGTAACTTATGCTGAACGGCTAGCCTGGTCCGGAGCAGGTTAGGTTGCAGGCTAAGAGATCAACTCAGTGAAAGCACTGCCTGCTGACCAATCAGAGCTCAGTGTGCGGAGTTTAAAGCGATCAAGTCATATTACAGGAGAAAGGAAATACAGAAAAGCTGCCGTTGCAGGAAAGACGGCCGGCAAAAATCACCGACTGTGTGAACGTGAACATTTATAGAATATCACCTCCCATCTTCAGAGCAATCTGACTATTATAACATTAGCGTTAAGAAAGCTTACTTAAATATCTGCCACAACACAAGTAACCGGATCAGAGTAACATTATGTACAGTCCGCGGCATATCACATCATAATGTATCATATATTTCATTATCTGAGTCAGCTGAGCCGTATCTGGCTGTGCAACACTCACAGTGTCACATACTGTATGCAGAAGTATTATTTTAAGCAACACATTAAGTTGACGAAACACTCGAGACAAATGTAATTAAAGTCAGATCGTGTCTTAGACGGGGCAGTGATATCATAAACCTCTTAATGTACGCATTCAAACACTTTTTCTGTTACCAGCTGTATGTGGCTTTTATCCTGGATAAAGTGTTTAAGTCATGGATGTTTAAAGTTTAACGTCTTAATATTTGTCTAATTAAAATGAGTAAGAAGTATGTATGACGCTGTCAGTACGCTTGTCCATGTTTCTGATTGGTCAAATGCTCCAGATACCACCCCTTTTATGTGAACGCGCACCTAACTAGATAGGGCACGGCTGGCTTGAGTTAACGAATTGATAACCAGCATCATAGGACCGTTTAGCGAGAGCGCGTTTGTTTTGGATTAGGTAAACCGGGCAACTCAAACATATCCAGGATATGTTGAAACAGCTTCGAAGTACAGGCCTCTGATATCCAGTCCAAAACGTTGGGATTAAGCAACTTCGGATTTTTCTAAGTGTATTTAAAGCTATCTATAACTTCCTTGCTCTTAAAACTCTAGTGGAGTAACATTATTCAGAGAAAGTTGTACAACGTGTTTGACAGCCAACAACATAGCAAATTATTTCTGAGTGACGCATCAACACACACTTTAACATAGTGTCCTGTTTTCCCCTTTAAGTAATTTTAAGGTCGTTACATTTCACACGAATATACATATAGTAATTTAACTATATGTTGACTTCCCTGAACTTAATATTGGAAAAACAAGCCTTCATGTTTTTAGGGATATAATCTAGACGTCTTTTGCCTCATTTTATGCCAATGAAATGAATTCAGCCTGGCATATCGTTAGAAACTATCTCCACTAGAATGAATGATATATTATGAGTGTGTTTAGCTACATGTGGCTGCACAGTGTAGTTTGTAAAGGCTCACTGACATTTAAGAGGTGAAACTCAACTCTCGCTCTTAAAGGGAAACTTTAGTTGGAGGAAATGTGGATTCTGGATTTACGTTCAGGAAGAGAGACTTGACCTCATGTGCAGATGTCATTATCCCCCCCTCAACACACACACAACGGTCCCACCCTCCCTTTGGAGTGGAGGTGACCAGAGAGGGCGTCGGTCAGTGCATTCAAACGCTCAGGAAACTCCACCCGCTCGCACAAGGAAAGTGTGTGTGTGTGTGTGTGTGTGTGTGTGTGTGTGTGTGTGTGTGTGTGTGTGTGTGTGTGTGTGTGTGTGTGTGTGTGTGTGTGTGTGTGTGTGTGTGTGTGTGTGTGTGTGTGTGTGTGTGTGTGTGTGTGTGTGTGTGTGTGTGTGTGTGTGTGTGTGTGTGTGTGTGTGTGTGTGTGTGTGTGTGTGTGTGTAAAACAAGGAAGACGACATAGTCTTATTTTACACATGAATGGAGTTTGCTAATCTAAAGAAATTGCAATATATAAAAAACCCTGAGTTACGTGTGTGTGTGGAAATCAGTGGTGAATTTTCCATTTTATGATACTTTATACTTCACTCTCCAGATGCAAAGAGAAATATAGCAAATTATAACTCCACTGTCCACTTATAGTGCTCAATTACCTTTAATTATTTAAGTATTATTATTATTTGATTTAGTTTTATCCCCCTTCTTTTACAGCGAGACCTCATACCTCCAGATGTGGTGATCAGTAATGAATGTGATCAACTTGAAGATGAAGTTGTATCTTGTATTGAGTAGATTTTCCTACTTCTTAAGGTAAATAGCCTCCTGGATGGGCTGGAAACTGCTTCTTAGCTAAAAACGGGTCTGCTCCTGGAAACCTGAGCGTAGAAAATCGTTTTTATATTTAACAACTACAGTATTAAAATGCAATGTTTGTTGTGGTATAGCTTCTTTCCCCCCACTAGAAGCAATGCTAGATGCTGCATGTGTTTGTGTGATCCTGACGTGCCAGTAGCAGGAAAATAAAAAGCACTACACTGCAGTTTGACCTGATCAGAGGACAGAGGCTCAGTCACGCTATGCAGACCGTTGATGCGGCAGTAATGACGTTGGTCTCGGCTCTTTGAGGTTTTCTGGAGCGTCCCTGACACAAGTGATGCTCTGTGACCCTGAAGTACCAACGATCACTCCTCACAACGACCAGCTGCACCCACACATCGCACATTTGGTGCTTGGTTGAATCCCTTACAAGTATTTAAGGACTATCTGTTTCTATCCAAACACTTCACCTTTTAATAAATGTTAGGGTTTCTAAAGGGTCTTCTTTACAAAACAACAAACACCCATTCGCTAGATAATTAGCGACCCGTATCTAAGGCTAACTCTGTAGTTACAAGTCTTTAAAACAACATCTTGTCATTTGTAAATCAAGGCTTAGTGATCAGTTTAAACGATGATGATCGTCTTAATGATAATGTGGGGGCTTTCATTTGTGATGCTGGTGAACTCTATTGTGTTTTACTTGGAGATGTTTCTAGTTTCTAACACCTCAACAAAAACTGGACATTACAATCTTTTTTAACGTACCGTTTTTTTGCCAGAAAGTTATATTGGCATTAGATTGAGTTGATAAATACCTAATAAACTGGCAGCTGAGTGTGGATGTATTCAGTCATGCAGTAACATTTAAGAGTAAAGCGTTCAGTGACTATAAATAGAGGATGATAGATTTGTGATGCAAGGAAGAACATGTCATAGATAAGTAACTCAGCACATGGACAAAGATAACCTCCTCTCTGCTGGATATGACTAGAGTTAGGAGAGACAAATATTGTCATGTATCTACAAAATGCTCAGAAGTCAAGCTATCGTTGAAGACACCTGCAGATGTTTGTGTGCGTTTAAAAACATTTACTAATTTCCTCTTTGTGTAATGACTTTCCTTTAATATCGTGAAGGAGCTCCCGTCCCTTCTGCTGCTGCATTTAGTCTGCAACAAGCCTTTTTAATAAATAGCTGAGGATCCTGTTCAACTGGTAATAAACTATTTTATTGGTCTTCTGTGAGTTTTCCTCTCTGGAGTTTCGGTGTGAGGAGATGCTGCCGCAGGGATTCTGAATCCTAATGAACATGTGCAGCGCGACAAGGCTCTCATTGTTGATGTTGTGCAGAAGGGGAGAGAGAGACAGAGACAGAGAGAGAGAGAGAGAGAGAGAGAGAGAGAGAGAACAAGCGAGAACGACACAACGAACTTCACTGCTGTCATCGTGGCAGTTTGTGTTGACTCATTGACACACACGCCAAAAAAAAAAAAATCAAACCACCTGAGCACTGCCCATGCTACAGATGTTAGTGCAAAATCTACAACTCCTCTACCACAACCATCAGCAACAAGTGGACATGAAGAACTACATGAACTACATGTTGCTAAATCCACAGCGGAGAATAAACAGAAGGGCAACCATGGCAACCATGCTCAGGGGTCTTCTTCGCTGCTTTTGGTGTATTTTGTGGCGGAAGTACAGCGCCACTTACAGGCCGGGCATATGTACTACAGCGTCTCCAGCGGGTCGAGCGGTCTCGTGTGAAGGGACACGTTTATTGAGCCGTATCGGAAGACTTTTTTTTATTTCGAATTAGGTTCGTTTGCATTCCCGTGTAAATGGGGTCTGATAAACAACAGTGTGTGGGAATCCCCTCTTCTCCTACGTGTTATTTGATTAAATATTGCATCATAATGTCTCCATGCATGAGTGAAGGAGAACATGTCGAGTTATGAAACCTGGTTCTTCATGCTGTGTTGCTCTAACCATGACCACTTTGTTTATTCTAAACTTAGACACTTAAAGTTTTTCTCCTTGAGTTCAGTTCAGGTTCTCTCTGTTCAGATCGGTGAGTGTTGGGAGTTTTTTTGTGTTTTTGTTTTTCTGGTGCCTTGTTGGTTGCCAGCAGGACGAGATGTGCTCCTCCTGCCAGCCTCTCCATGGAAACGCTCCTGTTCAGCGGCTCGAGGAAAACATTTCTCCTCCAAATCACGGAGTGTTCCCATTTCATGAGATTTCTTTGTCTGAAGTCATCTGAATTTGATGTTTTTTCTTTGCATAGTTGTTCAGCAATGCACAGATTCATGCCATCTTTCTATAGAAGAAAATACTCTGTCCATATTAATAAATCAATAAAACTAAGGACTTGTTCAACATTCGAGGGACACACCAATCTGACAACAAAGAACTGGCACAGACGACCCCGACTGTTGTGTCGCCTCGCATCTCTGCGTCTTGGCCATGTGTCGCACTGGAACACACCGCAAAGACTTCAGCCGACGGCCAAGAAGCACGTAGGAACTGCCCATGCGTGAGTGGCAATAACTCTCCTTACCAGCAGGCGGCGGTAGTGTGTATTCGTCATTCAAAAGAGGCAACAACCGGAAGACAGACTGCGTGATAACCGAGAGAAGAAGAACAGACTGCGTAATATAAACAAACAACAAATAGCGTGTGCGTTCCGTTTTCACTCTACAGCGAGAAGCTCATGGGGCTTTCCCCAACCTGTGTCGAGAGCTGGAGTTCAATGAGATCTCAGATTTGCCTTCTTAATAGTTTGTTTGGGTCCCTCACTTCCGTTTCGTTTCTCATGCACTGATTCGCTAGCTGGACAGCCAATCAGTGATTTATTTCGCCGACTGCCTTTGGCCGACTGGTTTTCGGCCGAAAAGGTGTCGGTACGGCTGAAAAGACCCGACGGTAGGGGACCTTTATATAGTGTATATGTGGGACACACCAATCTGAGTAGGGTGTGTCGACGCTCATCGTCGGCC